>NW_015163668.1:119395-163361 GCF_001447785.1 Gekko japonicus | reverse complement strand
TGCAAGAAGACAGACCAGAGATGCTATATTAAAGGCAACTTCAGCAACTCCACTGAAATTTGGGAAAACAATTATCAAGACTTTAAAAGACATTCCATTTGAAATTCGTCAGAAGAGAAAGAGCTACAAGGAATTAATTACTTTTCTTCAAACAAATGGTATACAGTACAGGTGGGCGATTCCTGAAGGTGTCATGTTTAAGATCAACGATAGAAGGGAGAAGATAGACTCCATCTTCAAAGTCAAAGAATTCTTGAGACGTCAGCTGGGATCGGGGGTAGATTCTAAAGAGGAAGAAACTAAGTCAAGTGACTCAGCTGCCTCGGGAACGGATGAAGACTCTGCTGCAGAAGCGGGTGCGGGAGCAATGAAAACTGTATATGATTTTAGAGACAGAAAGCCAAAGTAAGGGCAGAAGGACTCTGATAAATGGCCCTTTGAAACAAAGAAGATGCTCAGAAAGTTCTCTCATAATAACTAACTAACTAATACAGAACAATGTGGAAAACAAGAACTCTACAAGTATATTGTTTTACTAACTCTTTTAATACTAATATTAAGTTTAACATAAAGGGGGTCTCCCACTCTTGGGTTTTTAGTTAGTGTGGGTATCTTTCCTTTATCCATAGTTGTAGTTTCCCTTCCTATATTTTTCTTTGTAGTTTGTAGTCATATTGAAAAAATAAAAATACCCCTCCGGGGGTTTCAAAAACAAGAGTACTCATGTGCCATTAGCTGGGTACTGGGTCCACTCCTCTCCCCCACCCATTGCCAGCTTGGCTACTCTTCCCTGTCAGAATAAACTGCTAAAATGGCTGTCTCAACTTACGAAGATGCTTCTTCTGTTTGGCTCCTCCATATCTGGCTGGCTACTGAGGTGAGCCACTTACTGTAAAACCATTCTCTTCTCCTCCTGCTGTGGGGCTCCCTTTTTCCTCAGTGACTGTTGCTAGGCAACTAAGTTTGGTTCTGTCAGTAAAAAGGCAGGGGCAGGAGGCTCTTTCCAGGCCTACTTTGGCCTTTGTAGGGAACTCATTAGGGCCAGTCCTGACTAGGGTTGCTAGCTCCAATTTGGGAAATTCCTGGAAATTTTGTGGTGGAATCTATGGAAGCCAGATTTTAGGGAGGGGAGAGGCCTCAGCTGAATAGAATGCCAAAAAGTCCACCCTCCAAAGCAGTTATTTCCTCCAGGGGGAGAGAGATCTGTTGTTTGGAATTCAGTTGTGATACCAGGTGATCTTCAGGCTCCACCTGGAGGTTGAAGCAACCCAAGCTGCAGTGTTAGGAGAATATTAGTTGCTAGATCCACCTGGAGGTTGGCTACCCTAGGCCTCTGGGTGACTTGATGACATCTGACTGGCATGACTGAACTAGGCCTGGCTGCTTGCTCCTGTTCACCAGCAGCAGCCCCCTTAGGACAGCCAGAGTGGTACAGCAGTTAGTGCTTCAGAGCAGGGTCTTCCAGACCCAGGTTCTTGCTGTGGAAACTGTGTGTGATTTCAGACCATTCTCAGACTTTCAGCCTAACCTACCTCACAGGGTTGTTGTGCAAATCAAAAGGTGGAGAGGAGAATGATGTAAGCTGCTTTGGTCCCCACTGTGGAGAAAGACTGTACTTTTCCTAGGTAGAGGCTACAGGGAAGGGGGAGGAGATGTAAATCTGAAGTCAGAGAGGCAGATAAAGGTAGGTTGATGGTTGGCTGGGAAGAAAATAGGATTGCCAACTCCAGGTTGGGAAATGCCTGGAGATTTGAGGGGTGGAGCCTGGAGGTGGTGGAGTTTGAGGAGGGGTGGGACCTCAGACAGGTACAATGCCATAGTCTCCACCCTCCAAACCAGCCATTTCCTCCTGGGGAACCATTGCTGCCAATCTCCAGGTGAGGGCTAGAGATCACTTAGCATTAAAAGTGCTCTTCAGATGGCAGAGATCAGTTTCCCTGGAAAAAAATGGCTGCTTTGCAGGGTAGACTCTATGTCATTATACCCTGCTGAGGTCACCACAGCAAATTGACACTGAGTGCCCAAGGCCGAAGCACCCGCCCAGAGCTTCTTTCTAGAGCTCATTGTATTTATTTCCACAATGAGCCTTATTCCTAGTCCCACATATGTATGTTATTATCTGCTCTCTGAAGGCAACTGATGAGGCCTGTTCTGAAAACCCTCAGCATTTAGACTAGGGATTAGACCAGAGTTACCATCTTTGGGTTGGGAAACTGCTGGAGGAACATGGAGTTTGGGGAGGAAAGGGACCTCAGCAAGATATAATGCCATAGAGTCCACCTTCCAAAACAGCCATTTTCTCCAGGGCAATTAACTGGAGCAGTTGCAATTCTGAAGAGCAGATGCAATTCTGGGAGATCTCCAGGCTACACCTGGAGGCTGGCAATCATAATTTATTCTTTTACCATGATTTGGCTTAGATGGACTGACTTTGCTTAGAACTGCTTTGGCAACCTCACAACTGAATTTTCTTGCCAAGAGATTCCTATCATTATGACCAGTTCATTAAAAATGTATAGAATGTCTACACTACAGTCTATACCAATAGGAGGATAGGGGAATCATTTCTGCTCATGACCTCTAGTTCTGTTCTGCCTCCTATTCATCATAACCTGTGCAAAAGTCTATACATGTACAAATTGTACATATGTAGGTTCTTTCTGCATAATCAGAAATCCTGCAAAAGGGCATGGCTAGCAGACACAATCCTACAAACCTGCTCATGCACATAAACTGTGGATGTCATATTATTTGTACACTCTTTGTTGGGCTGGCTTTTTCATTTATACAAGCACATGGAGTGCAGTTTATTTGGACCAGTTCATCTGATATATCATTTTTGTAATTATGTTTGCTAGGCCTTCCGCTGGCAATTGGCTTTGCTCACCACCACTCTGAGCAATGGAAGGAGAAAATGTAAAAAAAAAATCACTAATTGGTGTGCGTGCCATGACATCGCTTCCAGGGAAAACCTGGAAATGACAGTGGTTAGGTAGCTCTAGGAATTGGTTGAAATTCTATGGTAAAACCACAGCATTTCCAGTGATTTCTAGAGCTACTCACCATCATTTCTGGGGTTTTTTTCAGGTGATGTAGCAACGCAGCCAATGTGGCCTCCCCATGTCCCCATCTCTAGATAGGGTGAGATTATTATCATTTAATCTTAAAATCAATATGCGTGACAGGCTGTTTCAATCAACTGAGGGGATCCACACAGCTTCCTGTGATTCTGGGGGAACCAGGTTAATTTTAAAGTATAAACTAGTGATGGGCATGAACTGGGAAAATATGGTTTGTATTGGTTCATGGTGTGTCCTGTTCATGAGCCACGAACCATCACGAACCTTTAGGCGTCAAACAAACCAATTCAGTTCATGAGGTTCATGATGTGGTAGAATAGCCCCCCAGCATGCTAGAGACACCAAACTCACAGGGGATTCTGGATGACTCTTCTCTATGTGCTCTCCAAGGCTGATGAGGATTGGATTTATGGGGTCTGAGTTACAGCCCCCAGAAAAGGTGCCCCCAGGAAAGTGCTTTCTGGGAAAGTAACAAGCGCAAGTTTAGGAGGTTCAGGAATGTATAGAATGGACTCTATGCAAGATAGAGACATCAAACTCACAGGGGACCTCCCCCTGACACTCCACTACATGTCCTTCAAGTTATATGCACATTGTACTTAGAGGGTCCGAGTTATGGCCTCCCAAAGAAGATGCTCCAGGAAAGTGCTTTTAGGAGAAATGTCAGGCGCAGGTTCAAAACTGTATAGGGAACTTCACCCTGCCACCCTCTCCTCTACAATCTCTCCAAGTTGGGGACAGATTACATTTCTGGGGTCCCAGTTACAGAACTCCAAAAAAGGTCACCCCAGTGCTCTCTCTAGAAAAGACAGCTGCAGTTACAGGAGCCTATGGAAAAGCTGAGGAACAAGCCAGTAACACCAAACTCACAGGGAAACTACACTTGGGCAGGACCCACCACCACTAGATACTGTAAGCAAGACAAGCATCCCCCATGTACTTGCACCCCCCCCCCAATTCTCCAAAGGCAGTTTCTGAAGGACAGAAAGGCAGACATCCCCAAAGGTTTGACAGGGGCTCCCCAAAATAACCCCACATCAGCTTGGCAGGCACCCTAAGCATGCAACACAAGCAAGGGAAGTGTGCCCACAACTCTCACAGACCACCTGGATGAAACACAGAGGTCCAGAGCACACTCATCAACCAGGGTGTATTCTTCATGTTGAGCTGGTGGGGCTACCCCCCAAGTCTCCAAAGGCAGGTTCTGAAGGACAGAAAGGCAGATGGGTCTTGAGAGGGGCTCCCCAAAGCAACCCCATGGCAGCTTGGCAGAGACCCCTGGCAAGCACTGGAAACCAGCGAGGCATGCCCACAATGCTCCCAGGTTCCTTCAGACCCAAACACATGTCCTCTGGTCACAGCCCACCCCTAGGTGAAATTTCTGGTTATTCACCATTAGCAGAACACATTGTGCAGATAAGAGATCACCTGTTGTGAATTGTACAAATGCAATGGAAAGGAGCAGTCAAACTGGAGCAAGCTTGGCAGTGTACTCATTAAGCTGCAAGAACATCTTATAGGACATTTATGCAATCCTATGAGATGGCGGTGAAGGCTGTAAAGAAGGAATTTTGTGCAGCCTCCATCGCATCACTAGCTCTTGCCCAGCACAATTGTTTAGGATAATTAGATCTCTCTCTCACTGAGAGAACCCAAAATACTAGGAATTAGATAATTAGCTGTGAGGCTTTTGTGAGCTTTCTCACGGATAAAGACTTGTTGCTCTGCCACAACCTCCCAGCCAGTATTGATACAGTAAGTGAATGAGAGGCCCTTTGGCCACCTTTGGATTCAGTATTTGATAGCTTCAGCTGACTCTCCTGGGCTGATGTTGACAGGATTCTGGGTCCTGTTAGGCTGACCACATGCAGACTCTTAGGCTGTGGTTACATGGCAAGCTAATTACAATTTGTTCCCGCTATAAATTTGATCCAGACTATTTTTTTCGGGTTGGGATGATCAGACATCCCTGCCCAAACCAGAAGCATTGCATGAGGAGGCTCTGGGCACCGTCTAGTTGCAGCGGGCCCCTCTCTCCCTGCCGCCTGCTCGTCTGCCAGCCTGCCTGGCACTTCCTTTCCCTCCCTGCCCACCTCCCCCCCCCACAACTTTCCATGGCGTCTCCTGCTGCTCGCCGCAGCTTCGGGGACTCCTGGAACAGGCTCCGCTGCCTGCCCACCTGCCAGCCCACTGGGCACTTCCTTCCCCGCCCACCTGCCTCCCCCCCAGCAACTTTCCAAGCCACCTCCTGCTGCCCGCCACAGCTTCAGGGATGGGGTGGGCAGGACCACAACCTCCACACTGGATGTGCACTTGAACGATTAAATAATGATTTTTTTCTGCGCAGGATTGCTCATGCACTCAAAGGCAGAAGCTGGAAAACAACCCTCCAAAACAGGATCAGAAAGAGGACTCTGAATGGGGAGGGGAAGGACAGGAAGAGAATCCGCACTGATGAGAAGGGAGGGGAGGGCAGTTGAGATAAATGGATTCTGACGGGGGGAGATTCTAGAATCCAGACCCAGGGCAGAAAAGGCCAGGCAAGGGAAAGGCAAGTCAGCCGCAAAAAAAAAAAAAAATGAACATGGGGGGAGCATGAAGCAGAATTCCACTCTTGCTGTGTTTCCCTCCAACATTCCATCCCCCTTCTGAAAGGCAACTGGATGCTGGAGTCACACTCCCACAGGCTCAAGTGAGTGGCTATTTTTCCCTTCAGAGGCAGGATAGACTTCTGTCCATCACAATCTGTAATAGATTTTATTTTTGTACTATTTTATGTAAACCAGATTGACAGTACATTTTGAGACTCAAAACGTGCAGCATATTTTTTTAAATAAAAGGATTTTCTGATTAAAGGGTAGCAGAACACTTCTTTAGAGGTTTGCAAATAAATCTCACTTCTGGAATAAGGTACAAAAATCAGAAATTGTTAGAAAGGAAAAAACTGTAACATTCAAGGCTGTAAAATGCTTTAACAGAAATCTTATATCCACATCAACTACATTAATACAAATTTCACCCATCATTCAATAAAATATATATTGCTTCACTACATACTTAGAAAGCATTCACCTACAGAATTTAACTGTATATATAGGAAATGAATAGTAAATTTAAGTTTATAAAATTCTACTCATTTTATTAAAGTTATCTTATATTACCTTTGCTACTGCAATTCTAGTGCAGTATAGAAGACAGAAAGAATTTAAGATCCAAAACTAGTGACCTTTTTAACATTAAAATAAAATCCTATATACTTCTAAATCGATGCAATCAGATTATACCGTCTGGTTAGGGTACAGTCTATGAAACAGTAAAGTAAGAAAATTCAATAAACTCATATCCTCTTCAGGCAATTTTACATTTTGAGATTGTCATGAGAACTTCCTATGTGTGTTTGTGTGAAACAGACTTATTGTATTGATTTCAAGCAGTAGAGCTTTCTATTTTCTTTATCATCTGTGTTGCTGAGATTAATATTTTACAGAAATAAAGCTAACAGTTACATGAAAATTAACAAGAACTGTTTCTTGAGTTCAAAACCTAACAGATGGAACATTCATAAGCCAGAAATCATGTGCATTTCTTTTTTAAAAAAGAATTTTTGCTTTGAATAAGAAGCAGTGAATTATCTGGCTCCCATTGTCTCCAATGAGTGTCAAGCAGCATGTACCAATGCTCCCCCCCCCCTTCAAAAAAGTTTGCTTTTAAATCGAGAATTATGTGCATATACATTCTCATATTACCACTTGGGAATTATAGTGGGGACTGGGCAGCAAATACAATCCATTTTTAAAATCTATTTACACTTCTGCAGTGCCTACCCTTGACCCTGGACATTCCTGGCCAAATTGCTGCTGTAATATAATTGCTGGGTGGGGAAATAGCCCAAGATAGCCCAATTCTGTCAGACTTTGGGAGCTGAGCAGAGTCAGTCCTGGTTAGTACTTGGATGGAAGACCACCAAGGAAGTCTTGGGTTGCTTTGCAAAGGCAGGCAATGGCAAACCTCCTTTTGCCACGAGCCACTTGCCATATAGATAGGCATCATCTCACTGAGAATCCACATTCCATCACAAAGAGCCAGCAAGAGATCCAGCAGGAATGTGGAGAGTCTGATCTTCATGGGTCCCGGTCACACAGGCCGTAAAATGCGGGGGGCAGTTTGGCCCGGAGCAAAATAACGCGCGGCCGCCTGATCACACATCCCGTCGCAGTCCCGTGGGTAGGGGCGAGATGGCAATCACACGATGATCCTGCAGTGTGGCAAAGAAGTGGCGCGGCGCGATCTCACCAACGGCATGCACGATTCTGCGAAGCAACGGAACTTTTGCTTTCCTCTTCGTGCGCATGCGCCGGTGGGTGCTTGTGCGCATCCTGTGGAGACTTGTGGGGGGAGAATCTGTTTGTGACGGGACATGGGCGGCCGCCAGATGCCACGGACTACCACCGGAAATGCGATCAGACGCCAGCCCTTGCCCCGTGGTTTCCGGAAACTAGTACCTCGGAGGTACTAGTTTTTAACTCCACATCTTCCATGGGAAGCCTCGGGTTCACCATGGGAGCTCTACGCTTCCCAGATGTTGTGGTGTGATCGCGCCCAGAAAATCTGCCTATTATCCATCTCAGTAGCGTGGCTAATGCTCCGTGTGACCGCAGCCATGGATAGTAGATAGGGGTGGAGAATTGCTCCCCAATGGAAGTAGTTTTCAGCTGCCGCTTTTATGAGAATACCAGCCACAAAACACAAGCTTAGCATTCTCTTACATACATACATTCATTTTCTATTTCTATATTCTCCGTTTGGAGAATATTCAAACAATCTTCTACCTGTAGGTTGAAGTGGTATGCTCCAGTTACAGATTTATCACATAAGCAGCTGCAGCACATGTAAGGAATTTCTTGTTCCATTTTATGGAGCAAATGAGGTGATAGGTAATGAGGGCAAGACCATGCAGTAAAAAAAATGTGTTGTTGATTTATATTGCATTTATTTGAAAGGAAAATGACATTTTTATCTTTGTTGGCTTTCTAAAAAGGAGAAGGATGATCTTCCACTTGGGTATACAGATCTACCAAGCCCAAGAAGTGATTCACTGCACACATGGGAAGAGCTTTGGAGAAAGCACACCAACTGATTCACCAGCAGAGAGGAGTGGCAGTGAAAGTGACACTGAGTCTACAAATACTGCCTTTCAAGCTGTTTTGAGTTGCAAGGGGAGAGAGAAGGAGTTGGGTGGACTCACTGGCTCACTTTAGAAATGGCAGCTCATCGATGGCAAAGGTAAGAAGTGGTAGGATCAGTGGGGGTGGATTTGCTCCTCTACTAACCCATGTTTCTCCACACACCAGCTTTTGCTTCTTCTTTGCTTCAGGCTGGAGTAGCCTAGCAGTTCCACTCTTTTTTCCCTTGAAAGAACACCCCCCACACACATTTTAAAAAGATGGTGGCTTCCATTAGCTATAGCTGTTATGAGTTTGTGGACATTTTTCAGTCTACATAGGCCCTACAGCAAAATTTCTGTCTTATGACAGAAGGTAATAGTGGGCCAAATAATGGTATCATATATGAACACTTTGTTTAGAAAATTTATATGTCACCTTTCCAGAGACCTGGGGGACTTGGCAATGTTCATTGATTTTTTAATATTCCATAATGTATTTATTTAACCATTTGAGTTCTGCCTTTTTTTTAGGAAGGAAGCTCAAGGTCCCTTGCTGTGAATCTATAAAAATACAAGCATCTCAAATATAAAACAATGATATTATATACTTCTGTCAAATAATACTAACACTAATCCTTCCTTGTCGAGCTGCTTACACACCCTCAACAAACACTGAATTAAAAAACAGACGATTGTTCATATTACTTGTAGCCTAACATTTTTAGCACCTGGCTGGAATAATTCAGCCTGCAGTCAGGCAGAACACTTTTAATTTCACTGAGGGCTGAATGTTTCCTGAAAAGTTCACTAATCAGCCCAATACGAAAGGGAAACAAAGAGAGTGTGAAAAGGGAGAGATTCGTTGATAAAACTTGACAGTTTGCATGAAGTATAAGATGGGGTCGAAAGTCATAAATAAAGCCAATTAGTGGAGCAAAGGATAAAGAGGCACCTTTTGGAATCAGAGTGATAATTCTAGGCAGCAAAGGAAAGATGAGAATTGAGAAGTGATAATACTATGCAATTTAGAAAGGAAATTGTAAAGAATTAGAGAAGGAAAGGGTAAATTCAAATATCAAATCCAATATCAATCTAAGCAACCTAAGGTTAGCACTGCTTTAATTTTTTACTTTAAACGCAAATCCTAAGGATTATACTTACTTCCAATTGTTTTAAACTGAATTTGATCCGATTTGTACAATATATGCTTGTCATTCATTTATGTGACACCATCAGCTTCTCATAACAAATATATCCTCCAGTTCTCACCTCTTTGATCACAAACATCTTTTATAGCCTGACAAATCTTCAGTAGTAAATATTATTTTAATATGGGCTTAATATAAGAATTCAAAAGACTGGATGTGTCATTCACCATAACTTCTTGAACCACATGTGAAGCTAATACTGAAGGTAGGATGACTCTACAGAGTGACATAGATCTAGGCCGAGTTCAGACTGGCAATTTGAAGTGCTAGGGAGTCATGGCAAAGAAGACCCAGAACAGACCAGGAACGGCTTGTTTGCGGTATTCCCGTTCACACTGCAGCAAATTAAGCGGGAGGATACCGTGGAGGAAGCACAAGGGAGCATTCGCACTGTGGGCCCACCCCTAGTGGGCTGTTAGCAGCTGTTTCTGCGCTCCACTACATGCGCCTATGTGCATGGGCACCTGCCGCAGAAACAGCCAGCGCCTATTATCAACGACTGCGGGTTGTTCCCGCCTTAGCAGCGCTTGCGTTCACATGTCAGGGAACCGGAATCAACCCACTGTACACAAGGTTTGCTACCACTTTTACCTGGTACTTTTTAAACTTGGAAGGGAAGCGGCACAAGACGGCTTGAGTACGGCTGGGGGATGCCTGACAGATGTGCCTGTGTGAACCCGCCCCTTTAATCTGCTACTGAAACGCTCCTGAAACGTTTGGCTGCAGGGCCAAACTGCCAGTCTGAACTCGGCCATAGTGCATGAGACTTCACCCAGAACAACAATTGGTATTCTTCTGCAAACTGAGAGGCAGGGATCTTTGGATCCCCGCCACATTAGATAACAAATGCTTATGTGTAGCTTCATGCACACAATTGCAGTGTGAATTGTCACTAGTATTAGAAACAGATGTATATTGGTATTGATACCTGTTACATCCCTCTTTGCATATTTGGGGAGTGCCATACTGAGAAAAGTGCCAGCAAAGCAATCCCTAATGGGGCCATGAAAATGTGTAAGACCTGCCAGCCAAGTATTTACCACTCAGTTAAATTTACTCAGTTTAGTCTGGCAAATACAGATCAAAAGAATATAACAGAATCAACGGAACATATCAGTGATCCGTAGAATCTCCAATCTAGACAGATGGGTCATAGTTGTTGTTTTACTTAAAACAGTAAATTCTAGTGACAACATAGTTCTATCATTTCTACAGGGAAGTAATCAAGGAATTTTCATTTTAAAAATGAATGATAAAGACCAGTAAATTCATGCAATATGTTATTTATTGCATTTATATCTCATTTTTCTTCCATCATGGAACTAAAGGTGGCTTAAATATGGTTCCCAAGAGACCTCTCACCCAAACACTGATTCTACACATACCTGCTATGTTTTAGCAAGATTGCTCTGCCACATATCCTACAAACTTCCCCTGAAACCCGTAACCTGGGACAACGATTCATAACAAGAAGCAACCACTCATTTGACACCCCACAGTTCCAATATGGAGTTTCTTTGGCTACAGCATGATTCCCATCCACAAATTCATCAACTAAAATTACTATTCTAGTATATAGGTTTACATGACTCATTGGTTAATCTATACACTCCCCTCTTAGTTAGTAAATCTACAGTGTTAACAGATTATGCTGTATGTATTTATGACCATATCTTGGAATGCTAGAAAATTAAAAAGAAATGAAGCTGTAAATGAAAAGGCTGCTATAGATGGATCTCTCCGAAGTGATATATGAGATGGAAGTGATTAGCTTTAACTGATCTTCTTAAAGAACGTGGAAGAATAATTCATTATAATTGCCCAGAAGTGCAATTAGTGAACTATAGTGTAGATGGCACGGCTGTTCATAGATCTGCCCATAAGAGTAATTATGTTTTGAAAAGTACTTAGTGAAAAATTGATTGAATGGTTCCTATGGGCATAGATAATGGAGATAAAAATATGTAAACAAAAATTGCCATTAATATGTTGTATGTCCAATTTATATTTAGTTTTATAGAGAATTTCAAAGAGGACTAATAGTATTTTTTAAAGTTGCAATTACATTCCTGGCCAGCTTGACACAGCTATTCCCATTTCACAGTTTTTACAGAACTGTATATGGCAGCCCATTCTTTCTACTGGTGTATATATTGCTTGTCTATCACAACAGGACAGCACTAGTAAGATTCCCCACAGAAGCATCAGGTAGCACTTATATAACTATTTGAATTTACAATTTACATACTAATAAATTTGTGAGGGAGAAATGTGACCTCCTCTCTCGCGTAGGATGCCATTTCTTACTTATCCAGTTTCTGATTCTTATTTCTGATTGGCTGAGGGGTCAGGAGAGACCAAGAGGGTTTAATTATAGTATGCCTGGAAATTCAGTTTTCTTTACCTTCTGTCACCTGATAGCTCCCTGGATCTGTTCCAGATCAAGCAACCATCTGCATGATCAATGCTATTGTGGACTGTGTGAAATTTATTCAAAACAGTATATGCAAATCTGGAGCCCTGCTTGATTCTAAGACCCAAACTCAGTAGTGAAGATAGGCATGCACATAAGTCTTTTAAACTGTGCAGGATTATTCCATTTTGCCTGCTGTTTTTCTAGAACAAACTAGTTATATTTTAATAAGCATTTTCTATAAAGGATTGTCTAATTTGCACCCATGTCTTATGAAAAAAGCCTGCCTAGATTGCTGCTTGGTTATATATTTTCCGGAGGTGGGGACAGACCTCAGGTCCAGATTTGCGAGGACAACATGATAGTCCCAGGCTGAGGCAGACATGTATGGTTGAGGCAGACATGATAGTCCCAGGTCTTAAACCCATTTATTATCATGGCTTATGCTTAGTTTGGGAGCTGTCAAGTGGGCTAATAGCAGCTAGATTATGGCAGTTATGGGGGGAAATACACATTTGGAATATTGCTCCTATTCAAATACACACAGGATTTTAAATGCTTCCTATGTTATTTAAAAATGTATTCATATTCATTTCAGCATTCTCCAATCTTAGCATAATTGAGACTCAAAACGTTATTTAGAGCCTCCTCCCATATCAAAAGATACCCACAAAATGACAGTCTCTTGTTTTAATAAACTCTCTAACATCCTGTCAACAGAGCTATCGACACAATAGTGCACAACAACCAGCATGAGGTCCTTGACATCAAACAATGCTGCTATTGAATCTATTTCAGCTGTGTTCCAGGAAAGCATATTGGTGTTTTCTCAGTAAGAAGATAGGTACCAGAAGACAACCTTCCCTGACATCTGGTTATTCACTACTACCAGCCTCTGTAATCTGCTGCTACCAGCAATGTCTTCTAGGGTACAATTCATGTGGGATAAGGGTGAGGAAGGAGGGTGCCCTATCTGACTCAAGTCTGAATTCCAGAACACTTTCCACAATTACCTGCAGGGCACAGGCACTCCATAGTAAACTAGTAGGTATACTGACATGGAAATAATCTGCAGAAGTGGAACATTACAAAAAGTAGAAAACCCATTAGTAGAAATAATCTGCAGAAGTAGAACATTAAGAAAGAGTAGAAAACCCATTAGTATAGCTTGTGGAGCTACATTCAACAACCATAACTGGTTCTGAAAGTGTTGGCACCACAGACAAGGCAAAAACAAAACTGCAACCACCACCCTCCTCCTGAAATGTCACACCACCAATGTAGACAAGCCACCAATACCTAGCTCTGGAGCAACCTTGTGGCATTCTAGCTAGTTGGACCAATAGAAATCACTGCTACCCCTATGTAAGTAGCAGACCAGACAGAGCCTGCTAACAAGGGGGAAGGGTCCACAAGAGCAGGGGATGCATTTAACAGAGGCAAGAAAACAGCTGGAGGCTGGACTGATGGGGGCGAGATGTGAACTTTGAAAGAAGAAAGGGGGAAAGGGATGGCCAAGAGGAGGGAGGAGAGAAACAACCTTGGAAGAAGAGACGCCAGCAGAGTTCAAAGAGGGACAGAGACAGCAAACAAATAACAATGGGGATGCTGAGGAAGCGCCTCTCTCCAGCATCAGAGGACAGACTACGAAGTAGCCAGGAGGGGTGTGGCCCACGGAGGACAGCCGATGGGGGTGCCAAGCCGACGGGAGTGTCAGAACTCCAGAAGAGCCTCCCAGCAGGCTTCCCAGGACTCAGGTTGGACTTGAGAGGAGAAGGGCTCACCCAAGGCTGCAGGATTCACTCTGGGGAAACAGAGACAGGACTGGTCACTGCAAAGAGGTCAGGTGAGGGAGCACTGGAGATAGCAAATAAACAAGAGCCACACGGCTTGTGATGACCATGTAGCTGGATGCTGTATGGACTTCCTGCAGTTCCTCCAGGGCTGAAGCCATTAATCTCTGACACCCTATTTGTGGCTTTCCTCACATTTATAAGTAGTGTGGGCAATCAGCAAGTTATGAGGTAGTTCCTCAATTATATCATTTTAGATGACATGGGGAACATTAGGACTAACTTCTCACATTTTAAAAAATAAAACCTCTCCCTGCATATATCAAATACCTGACAAAAATGAGCTCTAGGGTCAGCTTCTTGCTAACATGCTAGCTTTCTGCCTACCAAGATTTTCCCCCTGCAGAAAATTATTCACACCACCAATCTACCCCACTATCAGTCCAGAAACAGTTTTTATCATCTAGTCTGTGAAGACAAACCTAAATTGCTTGTAGATCACTGCTGAAGCCAGTCTATAGGATCAGGTTTTGAAATGTACATTCAAGGAGATATTGTTGAAAGGAGAAATTGACATCAATTCTGGGGATTAATTAACATCAGTAGTCTCTTATTTTGATGTCTTATTCCCAATTTTCCTACTCCCCCCTTTCCCCTTTATTTTCTTCCTAACAGTTTTAATTTTGTCTTTTATCTCTATTCTGTTTCCTTTCTATTGATTCTTCCCCTCCTTTTTTATTATCTACTATTTCCCCTTATCTTTTGCCTCCCCTCTTTCTCTGTGTATTTCTTTTCCTCCTGTCAAATTAAGCCTAGTTTTACGTATTCTTTTTTCTTATTAAATCCATCCATGCTCACTTTCTTGCTCACTATCTTCACCATCAAGTTAAGGGTCTTTTTCTCTCCCAAAGTTATTTTGCCCTTCTCCCTGAACTCATTGCTCTAGTATTTATTTTACCTTTTTGCATAAGAAGGTTCACAGACTCCGTAGTCCCATATTGCCAGGAAGTGTGGAGATTTCAGCTGTGGTCACACACACTAAATAATCCACTTTCAGTGCACTTTCCAACTGGATTTTACTGTGTGAACTGGCAAAATCCAGTTGGAAAGTGTACTGAAAGTGGATTGAAAGTGGATTATTTAGTGTGTGTGACTGCAGCCAAAGTACAGATAATTCTAAACTTGACAGATCGTTGGCTTGAGGCAGCTTCATGTGTCCAGCATGGTTGCAATGTGATTGTTTTGAAAAGTGATAGGTGAGGTGAAAGTGATGATATATTGTTTGACTCTGCCTCCAATGGCAGCTGTTTTGCTGTTGGCTGCAACTCCTGCGGCAGCCATTTTAGGGGGGCAGTCACCATCATCCCACAAATTTCCAAAGGTCCCCATAAGCTTAAAAAGTTGGAGACCCCTGATTTAGGAGGCTGATTACACAATGCTTCAGAACACTTACAGGTACAACACGTTAAGAATATTGTTAACAACAAGAAATAACCACATTTAGGAATAGTTAAGCAATGATGATCTGTGACAAAGGGCAGTGAAGCTCTGTCTCAGAAATAAGGCAAAAGAAAGCACTTCAGCTACTTTCACTCCAAAAAACAATTTCTAGAGAGGTAGCCACATTAATCTGTTTCCACCAAGGGGGAAAAAAAATCTTGTGGTGCTTTAAAAATTGACAAAATTATTGTTGAACAAATTTTCAGTCCACTTCATCAGCTGCATACACCGTTACATTCAGTTGGTAGATGAATATACTTATGAATACAGTCAGAATAGAGCAGGAAGAAATCCCAGTGCTTGAATAGTCTATAAACACTCTGCTTGAAATATTTACTGTTTTGACTGGATATTATTTTTATTTGTGCTCTTTGTACTAATGGAATGCACACGCCTCTTAGATTGCTTGGCCTTAATAAATCCCCCCTGTGTTTTCCTGGTTGGGGTCTTATATTTCTATATTTCTGCTCTCTGTGGGTCTCCTTCATATGAAGCAAACTTTAGTTCACAACCATTTACACAATTAATCATTTGTTCACCTTTAAGGTGACACCAGGACATTCTGCTACTCAGATCACAAGTCCACTGATGGGATGGGAAGGGGAGTATATTTTCTACCCTTTATTCAAGCAGTCATGTAATCTTACCAAGAGGCGGAGGAATGTTACCATGTGACATAATGCCCAGCACTGATTTGGGAGACTGAAAGAAGACATGGTTGCAAGATGATCAGTGGGAGCAAAACTGATTCTATTAAACTTGCCTGTTACCATAGAAACACTTAGTAAAGTTACTATTTTCTTTTAGTGCAACCACCCTTGTGTCTTTATTTACTGAGGGTTTTTTTATTTACAGTTTTATTTACTGAAGTTTTGTTTCACAAGATGGGAGGTAGGAGAGTCTCCACGATTTACTGAAGTTTTGTTTCACAAGATGGGTAGGAGAGTCTCCACATTGCTAGCAAATGCATGGGATTTGATACTCCTGACAAGAGGCTGTTCAGAACTGTGAAAGCATGGTTATCTTTACATTACAAAACAATGGGAGAATATTATAATACTAAGATGTTCCCATTGTACTATAGGATTTTTAGTACACAATCCAGTTGTTCCCATGTAAAAGCAACATTTGGATTTCATAAAACCCATTAAGGAAATGTTGTTTATCTATTCATACAAAAACATGAAGCTTGATCCAGTCCTATGAATAATTAAATTTGCCTTATACCAAAGTTTTGGTCCATATTGGTAGCAATGCCTTAGATCCTCAGGTCCAGAAAGACCTTTTCTAGCGTATGTGTGATTCTTTCACTGGCAGTGCCAAGGATTTAACTTGCTATCTTCACACAGAGCATGTGCTCTGCATTACCTGTAACTGTCCAGTACAGTGTCTTACTACTGAGACATGCTCCAAGAGGGGAAAGAGCCTCCACATAGCCTGTAATGAACCCTCTTATTCAAAAGGTCTGCAAATATAAGAGATTGGTAAGGGCCATAGCATCACTCCTAATATAAAAAGTGCAATCCCCCCAAAAAACTATAAAAGATTTGCAGGGTGTAGAATAACAAAAACAGATTTTCCACTAAAGTTTTTATATTATATGGCTAAAATGGCTGATCACAAATGTGTTTCGGTAACTAATATCCTTAACTAGAGTATTTAATCCTGAACACACACACACACACACACACACACTGCCCAAGTCATTGTTTAATATGCATGATTTTAAAGGTGTCATGTGAACAAATGTGACATATAAGAAGATGGAAGACTGATCAAGACGAAAATTAATGTTTGTACCAGTGGCAAAATCTTTCAATTTTAGGCCCATAGGAGCCCTGGTACAAATTAATTGTTTCTGTGATTCTAAAATCTTCATCAATCAGATGTAAATTACACCACGCATGATTGGCTGCCTTTCCCATTCTGAAGTCCCTGTAGAGAGCCATTGGCTGCCAGCTGGTATAGAGGCTCAACTAAGTAGTTGCCTGCCTGATGCTGTCTAGGGAGTAAACCCAGAATAAGAAACAGTATTCGCTGCAAGGTAAAATCAAAGGGCTTCTCCGTTCAGGGAGGCTCAGTGGCATCAGCACCCTTGATGTCCCAGGGTGGTATAGAGCACCTTAGACATACTCACAAATTCCTTATGACTTTGCATTTTCCCACACATAACTGATTTTAAACATCTGTCAAATTCAAATCCATCTGTTTAGAACAAGAATGTAACAAATGCCACTATAAACATGAATAACTGGATAATTGGATCCAGTTATTTTGCTGGTTTTTGTCAATATGAGTAAAATAAACTTTATGATAACTGTGTTAAAAAGGACTTTCCATTAGCATCGTGCGCTCATGTGTACAGCAACTACAGCTACTGATCTCAAAATCAGTCATGATCAGAGTCAAAATTGATAATAGGTATTGGATGCAAAAAACTTTTCTTGCTGTATCAATTTTCAAATTTAAGGAGAAAAAACAGGTATCTGGGGGAATGGGTGCTTAACAGTGCCACCATAGGCAGAGTTACTTAGCTTATTGACTTCAACCAATTTAGGAGGGTGTAACTCCATAAAGGATGGCACTGTAAATCAGTTATCATTGCTTCAACAAACCATCAGTGTTCATATAAATATATAAACTTGCACTTCTTGGTGAGATGTTAAAGCCAAGGGAAATATTTATTTACAGTACAGAGCAGGCCTGTCTTTCTTCTATACAAGCTAAAACCACCCTGGTGTCCCTTTTTCTCTGGAGAAATGACACAGAGAAAAAGAGTTCATTTCCACCCGCCCCTACACTAATCCATATTTGCATCTGTTGCTGATTATGGAGGCAAGAATCAGAGAGCCTGTATTGTACAGTGGTTAGTTCCCTGAGACACTTAAGGAGGCCTAGGCTTGCCAAGTCCCCCCGGGGGGCAGGGAAACCCCCACCCCAGAGGTCGGGGCCCCTTCCCCGCCACTGGCGGATCGGGCCCCAGGGGGAGCCCCCCCCCCTGACATGCACGTCACCCGGAAGTGATGTGACGATGCCGGGCACCCTGGGGGCGGGGCCACGGTCATCCGAGGGAAAACTATGTTTTTCCCTTGGATGGTCGTGCCCCCACCCCAGCGTGCCCGGCGTCATCACGTCACTTCTGGGCAATGTCTGTGTGGTGCGAGCGCGCAAAGCACGTGTGCGCACACTCCAGCCGCCAGCCGGGAGTCCCCCGCTGCGGCTCAAAAAGCACTTGGCAACCGTAAGGAGGCCGTGGTTCATCCCCTCTTGAAAAAAACTATCATTGGATCCGGCTGAATTGGCTATCTGCTGGCCAGTTTCCAACTTGCCCTATTTGGGCAACTTAATCAAGAGGGCTGTGGCAGTCCAGTTACAAAGTTTTTTGGATGACAGTTCCATCTTAGACCCTTTCCAGTCTGGCTTCCACCCGGGACACAGGACAGAAACAGCACTGGTTGCCCTCATGGATGACCTTCAGAGGCATCTAAACTGAGGCAGATCAGCAGTGTTGCTGTTGTTAGACCTGTTGGCAGCGTTCAACACGGTCGACCATCAGCTACTGATCCACCACCTCACCAGGGGCTTGCCTTGCAGTGGCTCACATCCTTTCTTCAGGGTCAGGCAACCGGCCTGACTCTACACTGGAAGATCTGGACCAGGCATTGCAAGGTGTGGCTGGTTGACTTAGATTGAGCCAAGTGAAATTAAATCCAATGAAGACGGAGGTCCTGTGCCTGAGTCGGGGCAGGCCGAGGGTAGGGATCCCACTCCAAACCTTCAATGGGGCACAGCTGGTGCCAGTGCCAGAGGATAGGAGTTTGGGAGTGCTCCTGGATGCCTCCTTAACAATGGAGGCTCAAGTAGCAGCCCCTGCCAGGTCCACCTTTTATCGTCTTCAGCTGATTAAGCAGTTGGTTCCCTTCCTTGAACACAATGAATTGGCAGCAGTGATCCATGTGATGGTCACCTCGAGGCTGGACTACTGTGAAAATCTCCACATGGGGAGGAAACTGGGGTATAAATTAAGTAAATGACTAAACAAATATGTAATTTAAAGTTGATATGCTATATGGCAAAAATTCAGTTCAATACCTAATGTTGATAGAAGCATAGAAAGAGAATGATGTATTTCTAACTCAAATTCCAGTTTGACACCTGGTCTGTCTCCCTGCCCGTACCCCCCTACCACCACCATCTTCTGGTGTAAAAAAGGAAAGGCCCTGCTGACCCTTCCCCAAAACATCTTTTCAAAACAAGATCTGTGATTGAGAGAAGGCAAAATGATGTCCCCTTTTGCTTGCAGATCAGGAACAGGGTACTCATTCAGGTTCCTGCTCTTAGGTTCACAGAGAAGAGATGGGTATGTTCAAAACAACATCCTTTTATTAGTGAGGAGATACAGGGATGGGATGGTTACCGGACAAGGGAGTTTATGCAGTCTATAATTCTAAGTTACAAACAGAGCTAATGATCAGGGACTCCACCTTGTGAAACTAAACTAACACACACAGCCTGTTCCATTGTAATGTATACCATAAATACACTACAGTTACAAATGCATTTTTTCCTCAAAGCCCTGTCCCTCCACTTCCCTGTACTCCAGCTGTTGCCATGGGTAGAGCAAGGGAAAAGGGAGCACCTGTTCCTCTAGACTAGGGCTTTTTTTCTGGGGGAATGTGCCAGAACAGAGTTCCAGAACCTCTTTGACAAAATTCTTTGAAAAATGTTTAAAAGTTCATTAGTTTTCAGGATACAGTTTGAAAACTTCATTTCCCTCTTGAGAGTTCTCGCACCTCTTTCTCCACCCCCACCCCCCAAAAAAACCTGCCTAGGTCCAATGTTGTTTGAAAGTGGGATGTTTCTTCCTGCTTCCCCACAGCACTGTACAGAAACAGGCATGAAACAGCAGTGGAAAGAAGGGGAGAGACAGCTGGTTGAAGGGTGGCATATCCTCCCATGTGAATAGAGACTGAAGTGTACTGCTCACTGCTATTCAAAGTGCAATTCAGAGAAACCCAGTAGATTGACCAATTTTTACTCTGCCAATTTTTACTCTGCCCTACAATGCCCACATTTCAAATATGCACATTCTCTCCTAAAAATATCAGCTACTGCAGCAAAATACAGACTGGAAAAAATGTTCATGCACACATCCCCCAAAAGCCACTGTATCATAGTGGTTAGAGGGCCAGACTAAGATCTGGGAGAGTCAAGTTTGAATCCCCACACTGCCATGGAAGCTTTGTTCCCAATGGGAACTCAATGCAGCTTACTTCCTCCACCTTTTCTCCATTTTGTCTTCACAAAAACAACTTGGTGAGTTATATATCAGGTTGAGAAAGATAGTGACTGCTCAAGTATTTTTTCAGAATATTTCAGTCTTTTTTCCAATTTGAACCTGTTAGTGCAATTAACCAACGACATCCTGAATATTGCCTAATGTGTAATAGTGCAGATTTCATTTTTTGGAAAAAATGTTAACCTCAGTAATCGGTTATGACTGTAAGAACCAGCAAAATGCTTTCCTTTATATGTGAGTCAGCATGATGTAGTGGTTATATACTGGGGGGAAAACACTGAACTATAATCTGGAGAGGAACTATTTGATCACCAGCTACAGTGCCAGACCCCCATAGGCCACATCTGCCAAAAGGCATATAGATAAGAGAATTACGTATTGTGTGAATTTAGTCTTTATATTTAGGTGTCCCTATGCATCTTCAGAGCTGCGGTGGCTCAAGTGGTTAAGATGCTGAACGGCAGGCTGTGGAAGGTCAGTAGTTCAGCGGTTCAAGACCCGGGTGCCGCAAGACAGGGTGAGCTCCTGTCTCTAGTTCCAGCTCCTGCCAACCTAGCAGTTCGAAAGCAAGAAATTGCAAGTAGATAAATAGGGACCACTTCGGTGGGAAGGTAACAGCGTTCCGTGCGCCTTGGTGTTTAGTCATGCCGGCCACATGACCACGGAAACGTCTTCGGACAGCGCTGGCTCTTCGGCTTTGAAACGGAGATGAGCACCACAACCCTAGAGTCGGATTCGACTGCCTTTCGAGCAAGGGAACCTTTACCTTTACTATGCATCTTCAGTGTCTATTCCTCATGATCACTTATCTGCATCTTCCTTTATTTTCTGATTTCTGATTATTTCCCCCCAGTTTGAACAAATTAGTGCTATTACAATTTGATTCAGGTCCTCAGACACTCTTCCCAAAAACAGTGACTTTATCATGGGTATGTGCCCCACATTTTCCACAGCGAAAATATATGAAGAATTCACTCAGTTTCTCTGCCATCTCCCCATCTTTCTTAAGCAATCCTTTTATTCCTTTGTCATCCAAAGGCCCAACTGCCTCCCTAGCCAGTTTTCTGCTCCTGATACATCTGAAGAATGCTTATTGTTTTTTCTTAATGTTCCTGGCCATCTACCCCTCACATATTCTTTTTGCTAGCCTTGTTGTTTGTTTACATTTGTTTTGCTATTGTGCTCCTTTCTATTCACCTCGATTAGGGAAACCTTCCACCTTTTAAAACAATCCTTTTTTGGTATTATGGCTTCCATGAACCGAGTCGTTAACCACACAGGCCTCCTTTTAGGTTTGGGGGCACCTTTCCTATTTTGAGGTATGCATTCTATGTAGGCCTCAATTACTGTAGTTTTAAATAGTTTCTGAGCATCCTGGAGCAATTTGACTCTCTTCATTCTAACTTCTTTCTGAGTCGTCCCCTCATTTTAGTAAAGTTCCCTTAACTGAAATCCAAAATAATTGTTTTGGACTTTGGAGGCAACTTTCTGTTGACATGAATGCTGAACTTAAAAGTATTGTGGTCCCCATTCCCAGCTGGGGCAACAACATTTACATCTTGCACCAGATCTTGAGTTGCTACACCCGTAGTTAGCTCTGTGACCAATTGCTCCAGTGCAGTCATGTATGGTGCCTAGAAACCTCGATTATGTGGCATGACTTGAGTACCTATTTGACCTATCAGTGCAAGGGTAGTTGAAGTCACCCAGTATTGGTCACCTCCCTTATTTCCCTCTCCATCTTGCAGTCTGATTTCTGATTTTAATCAGATGGGTGATAGCACGTACCCACTTTAAGTAGCTCTTAGGATCTGGTATCTTTACCCATAGCAATTCCATGGATGAATTTTTCCCCTTATATTTTATAGCCATTTGACTCTTTGTTCTCTCTGATATACAGAGCAACACTGTCCCTAGCACATCCCTCCCTGTCCTGAATATAGAGTTTCTATCCAGGGATAATAGTGTCCCATTGATTACTGCAATTCCACCAGGTTTCCGAAATGTTCACTATATCCACACTGTCTAGCACCAAACACTCCATCTCCCTGATCTTGGCTTGAAGACTTCTAGCACTGGCATAAAAGCAATCATACCTTGTTTCCCCCTCTAAGGATCCAAGGCCTCCCTCAGCCCTCAGGTTTCCTCACCTGGCCCTCCTCTACTGCCCTACTCTTATTTTCAAATTCTACCACTCTCCCACCAATACTTTCCCATGAATTTAGTTTCCCATACCTTTGGAGTGAGTCATTCCAAACTTGGAGCTTTCTAGCTCCTGTTGGCTTTCTCCCAGAAATTAGTACAAAAGCTGCTCTTCCACCTTTTTCATATTAAGTGCCAGCAGCCTGGGTCCCTTTGGGTTCAAGTGAAGCCTGTCTCTTATGTACATGTTCTGCTTGTCTCAGAATGTTCCCCAGTGTCTAGCAAATCTAAATCCATTTTCCCAGCACCACTTTCTCATCCACACACTGAGACCCTAATCTGTGCCTGTCTAGCTGGCTCTCCGCATGAAACAGGCAACAAAATTTTTTGAGAACTCTACCTTTGAGGTCCTGGCCTTTAGCCTTTTGCCTAGTAACCTAAAGTTATCCTCCAGGACCACATAACTATGTTTTCCTACGTCAATGGCACTAATATGCACCATGACTGCTGACTCTGCCCACACACTAGATATCAGCCAATATAGACAGCATATGATTCTGCAACCTTCGCACCAGGCAGGCAAGTCATCATATAGTCAAAAGGCCCATCATAGACCCCACTCTAATTCCTAATGATCAATTCTCCTACTACCAAGAGCTCACCATTCCCTAACCTTTGAGGGGTATCCTTGGTACTAGAGGATATTGGTTCATAGTACTAGGAAAGGGTCCCTTATAAGGAATTATTTCCTCTCTCCTCAGCTGGACACCCACCTGCCTCAAGACCCTCACTCTCCATGACAGCAGAGGAGCTATCAGTGAGACTCTTCTGACAGGTCCTTAAGGGTCTTCTCTGTCTCTCAGCTTCTCCAGGTCAGCAACGCTAGCTTTAAGGGAACAAACCTGTTCCCTGAGCAATAAGAGTTCCATGCATCAAGTATATAACCGTGATTTCTGTCCCATGGGCAGATGATCATGTATGTGACACTCTTGCAGAGCACTGGATAGCCCCATCCCCTGCTAGCATTCTAACTTCATAGCTGCTTTGCTTGTTTGGAGGTGTTAACAATACCAAGGAGTCCTTTCCTGAAACTATTAAGAATCCTCTATCAAAAATCAAACTTCCTCTCCCAGTGCTGAAATAATACAGCATCTTTATTCACCTCTTAAAAGAGTTTTTCCACCCACAGCAGGTAATTGACAATGCTAAGCCTTGGCCAGGTGAAGCCCAGGAACAGGTGTGGTCTCTTGCTCTCCAAAATATATAAGCTGTGAGTTATATAGAAAGCCTTGCTGGTTCAACCAGTTTATACAGTTAACTTGCTTCCATGCTACCTGTGAGGCTAGACCTAGCACCCAGCTACTGAAACTGCTTCAAGCCCTTGCTGTCAGAGCCAGAACACTATCACAGCACTACCCAGGGGTCGTTTCGTAGAAAAAGAGCTAGGAGAACTCATTAGCATAACTCTGAAATAGTGAAAGTAGAAGCGAAGCCAAATTTTTACTGCTCTCCCTACTGAGGCAGGAAGAAAACTGAGTTGAGGGCGACTCCCAACACAGGAAACAGGAAACAGTTTGAAGTTCCTGCCTCCCTAAGAGATGGTTGGGAATCACCCACAAGATGGCCTCCACCTCAGAGGGAGAAGCAACTTACCCTCCCTCTTCTCCTGCCTCCTCCTGGCTGAATGAGGGCCGGAAGCGGGGCAGCCGGAAGCAGGGGGCAGGGCTTCGTCATGTGCCCCGCCCCCGTACCTCACCCGGGGGAACTGCGATCCCCCGCGTTCCCCCCCGAAATGACCTCTGGCACTACCCAACACATTTCATTTACATCTAGTACTTGGTGTTTCTTTTGCTTCTAGATGACACACCAGACAAACTAATTTCAGTATGGGAATACTGTGATACTCTCAATTACAAATGTTGCTGTTAACATAAGCAAAAATAAGCCTAATGGTCCACTGTTTCATTCCAACACACACACACAAACATAGCCATTGTTACAAGGGGAAGAGAACCATGAGACAAAGTATCTTCAGGCAAAATTACATTGGGTCAATAAGGCCTTTAAAGTTAAAAACTTGAGACAATTGCATTAACATTTTAATAATTATATGTAAATGCCATACCTTAGTAAACTGTATTGCTGATTATGGTTGCATTGGCCTAGTTCTTCTTGACTAATGATAAATAACCATGATTTCTGTTTTCACTTAATTAAAAAAACAAAAAAGATCTTTGCATAGTGCATTTCAACCTTAGCCTTGAAATTAATAAGAATGGATTATTCATATGAATTTCCTAGTGTTTGGGACCAAAAGGTCAGCAGTAGTGAATGTGATTTTTAAATGTGCAACCTGGGATATGGAAACCACACATACTCAGCTGATGTGTGAAATGACCATAAGGCCTTTTAACACTATCTCCCAGCGCACAGCAATATTTACGGAAATGCTCTCAGTTGCTGCTTACTGTTCTACAGAGCATATTTCACTACATATAGAATCTAACGCAGAGAGACTCAGTTCTATATGTATTCCTCATATTCTACCCTTCCATTTACCAGAGGCTTTGTATTAGAATGCCGTAGCATTATTTCCTTCCCTCAAGTGACTAGGAACACAGTAATAGGTGACATTGTTCTGTTTATTTATTTCATTAAGAGAAATATATTTAAAATAATGCTAGTTTCTCTTATTTGAAAGATGGGGGCATGCTTTAAATAACATTATTATTTGATGCTGTTAGTCCAAAAAAGGCACATTTTAAAAGTGGCTTATAAAATATAAAGCAAATTTTTTAATTTATGGTTCACAGGACTCAGCAATTTGGTATTATATAGAAATTTAATCAGTATTGCATGAATCACAGACATATCACGGTAGGAGGTGCTTCTGACATTTCATGGAGGGGTAAGCAAGATGAGGTACTGTATGTGTGCCTAATTCAGTAAGATAGCATGTTTTTGTTAGATCACTATCATTGTAGGGTATACCAGTCAATGTGGAGAATTACAGCTGCACCAAAGCCATGAAAAAGAAAGAATTCTAGCTGAAATAAGAATTATACTGGGATGTAGACAGCTAAATGCAAAATAATGCATATGTCACACCTGTGATGAAGGGCGCAGTCAGGTATTATTCGTAATTTTAAAAAACCCAGAGTGATGTAGTGACCATCAGAAGAGCTAGACTCAAATCCAGTAGCACCTTAGAGACCTTACAAGGTTTTCAGGGTATAAGCTTTCGAGAGTCAAAGTTCCCTTTGTAGCGACCATCAGAATACGAGTGCCTGACTTTTATATTATTTAAAAAGGGAAGCAATAGGCACCTTCTGTATCAGACAATAGTCCTCCTGTTCATATGTTACAGTGAATACATGTCCATCCTTCCTGTACGCATGCACATCTGTTTGTAAGAAAGAGCCAAAATGTTGAATTCACTTTAATAACTAAACCAGGTACCAGTAGCTGGATAAATGTAGGATTTGTATCACATGTTCAGATGCACATGAACTGATGGTAGTATAAGAATTACTAAACATATACAGAACAATCAAGTGTACACTGTACATGAATTGTATGTGCACTCACTGTAATTTGTGAACAGGGCTAATGACACACATCGAATATTATTCTTGATGAGATCATTTTTGAGGATTGGATAAGGTCACAGTACAGCTAGAGATTTGGAATTCTTTAGCCAATTTTATTGTATGAAAACTATCTCCAAATATCCACAATAATTAACTATCCTTTGTTAGTCTTTTGCAATGCCTATTTGATTACCCAAACTGATAATCAAAAGTGTGTCACATCAACTGCCATAGGACCCTTTGGAGGAGCCACAGGGCACGGTACTTGGAGGAATGAGGCCTGCAGTAAACTGGGCATGGGCCAGGGTTCCATACTCACAGACAAGTCTCATGATCAGTAGTCTGCACTCCACGTTTATTGTCAGCCAGCCACAATACAGTCTACAGAGCACTGCCCAGAGTTCCCTCATTCCAGCCACAGGTGCCACTCCCTGATATCGCGACTAACCCTTACCTCCTTGTTCTCTCTTGCTCCCTCTTAGTCCAGTGTCACCCAAGTATGCAGGATCACTTCCATCATGACCCTCTCCAGCCTACTCAGTGATTCTGACTTGGAATCCTTAGGAGAGGAGCCAAGGTCAGTGATTAAAGAGGACAAGAGGGATGAGGAAGGTCATGGTACTGCAGAGCTATTTGCAGATAACACCTCCTCAGCACCTGAGGCCACCTTGCTAGAGTCTACAAGGGCAAGCCTTTCCTCCAGCCTCAGAGATAGTTGCCAGGCCTCTGCCGTTCAGGACTTGAACCTGATCCTGTAAGCCCCCAGAATCCTTGTCCAGTCTGAAGCAATGCTGGCAGCGAGGGCCCTGGGCCGAAATGGCACAAAGGAGGCAAAGAGCTAGGCTGGCTGCATGCAACACCAGAGTAGAGCAGTGCACTGAGGGTGAGTCCTTGCAGGATCCTGTATAGTGTACAGAGCTGCCTCAGCACCTGTCATCAATAGAACTGAGCTCAATTACCAGTTTGCAAGGCCACAGCTCTTGACTACTAGACCTAGCTCTAGACCCTGCCTACTCCTGTGCTCAAGCCCATGCCTGCTCCAGTTCTTGCCTGCTCCTGAAGCCCAGACCCTGCTCCATGACCATGTGCAGGACAAATCCTGACTCTTGGGAAGACCAGCTGAAGCCTGAGGTCAGAACAGCTTCCTCAAGATCCTGGCCCAATGACTGGTAATGCCCACCTTATTTGTGGGGCTCCTCCCTGGACCTGCCTAAGCCCTACATGTGTGCCCCCTCCTTGTCATTCTGGCTTCTTCCCTCTTTCTCCCATGGGTCCCACACCATCTGGCCTGTCTTCCTAGGTGTTCTTTATCCCTTGGGAGGTCCCTGTGCCAACCCTGTGCCATTTCCACACTGGTAGGGTCTTATTTGTGCGACTTTTGCTCTACATAATATTGTGAAACACCCACAGATACCTCTCATATTGTTTGCCCCTTTTGGCTTCATTTTGTTAAAAAAATGTTTTTCTTTGTGTCCAATGTTCCCTCCACCTCTGTCTCCAGCTATAAAGGATATATGGAACCTGAGCGTGGAACTAATGTGAAACTAACTCCCAACTTCCAGCTCTTGAAACCAGCACCTACCATCAGGTGTCTGGGTGTGATCCTGGATACCTCCTTAACAATGGAGGCCCAGGTCACTAATGTTACTAGACTGGCATTTTTTCAACTGTGCCAGGTCAGGCAACTGGCCCCCTACCTGTCTCGCCCCATCTAGCCACAGTAATCCATGCAACTGTCACCTGTAACTCGCTGTGTGTGGGCCTACTGTTGAGGCTGACCTGGAAACTCCAACCGGTACAGAATGCAGTGGCATAGATTCTTACTGTGCTGTGTGAGCTGCATTGGCTCCTGGTGGAGTACCGGATCAGATTCAAGGTCTTGGTATTGACCTTTAATGCCCTTAATGGTCAGGAACCTAAGTACTAGGGTTGCCAGGGCTGGGTTGGAAAATCCTCGGAGACTTTGGGGATGGATCCAGGAGAGGGTGGGGTTTGGGGAGGGGAGGGGCTTCAGCATGGTACAATGCCATAGAGTTCACCCTTCAAAGCAGCCATTTTCTCCAGGGGAGCTGATCTCTGTCAGCAGGAGATCAGTTGTAAAAGCGGGATATCCCCAGGCCCCACCTGGAGGCTGGCAACCCTACTAGCTACCTTCAAGACCCCTCTCCTGGTATACCCCCAGAAGAGCATTACACTCAACAGATCAGAATTTATTGGTGGTCCCCAGCCCAAGAGACGTCCTGATGTCCACAGCTAGAGCCAGCATGTTCTCTGTCCTGGGTCCAACCTGGTGGAACACTCTGCCAAACAACATCCATGCCCTGTAGGATGTGCTACAGTTCCACAGGGCTCACAAGGCAGAGATGTTCCACCAGGCATTCAGTTGAGGACAGTGACAGTCCCGTCTTGGCACTCCCACCTCCCTGCTCTTTCCCCATGTGACAGAGGTGCTGCTGTGGTTTTAGCACCATCTTTAGTCAGATCACTGTGTTTTTATTGTTTTACTTGGCCTTAATCTGTTTTACTTGATATCTCATATGATCATGTTGCACACCGCCCTGAGCCCAGTTCCACCAGGGAGGACAGTTGATAAATAAATAAAGACTGTAGGTGGGTGGGAAGGAAAATTCCATGGCCCCAGTATTAATGTGCTGTGTGTTCTCTATCTTTCACCTCCCCTAATCAATGCCAAAGCAACGCGAATGTTTAAACAGACAACTGAGGTTGACTCACTTCACATAGATTATACAAAGAATATAATTTACTTTGCAAATAGAATGAAAGGAACCAAAATTATTATATTTGTACACAGTATAAGGTAAGCCCGACACAACTTGCAACAGCAGTTGTTAGCTGACAGTCTGTGGCCCCGGTCACATGTGAGGATTTGGGCCGGGAGAGGGATGGATCGGATGCGCGGCAAATGGGCGTGATCCCACGGCAACATCAGGGAAGCGTTGCATGCCCGTCACCGATCCGTCCCTCCCACCCAAAACCCCGCACCAAAAAAGAACCACCTACCTGGGTGGTTCATCCGGAAAGGCCACGGCAAGTGCGGCCGTGGGATCGCCAGCGCGACCTTCCGCCGGCGCATCCCCGGCTCCTGGCCGAACTGTGCATGTGTGAGCATGCGCAGTTCGCCAGCCTCCCCCTCCCACCGTCGCTTTCTCCCGGGCATCTGATCATGCCGGGGAGCAACGGCACCGCAGCTCAGGGGATCCGTGGGATCCCGCCGTGGCGTCTCTAGTCTGGTGCGGCTCAGATTAGCCGCACTTCGGCCGTCGTTTTTCCTGCCGTGTGGCAGGGACCTGTGGATAGTTAAGCCCATCAGTGTCTCTCAGACTAGGGACTAGTACAGGGCCTACTTGCAGCTACAAGTAGATTCCAGCCAAGCAATCCCTCATTGGCTGTTTAGTTGCAATTATATTTCGAGTTGAGGAGTGGATAAGGAGCATCTGAACTGGGAAATTGTTGGCTCTTTCACTGTCCCTTCTCACAGCTCCTCTCTGGATAGCTTCTGGTCCTTCTGCCTTAGTTCCAGATTTTTCTCTCCCTTCCTCAAAATTTTTATCTCTCAGATCTCAAATGTCTACATAAGACATAATACGACAAATGTTCTCCGGTATGAATGATGATGAATTAAAGTATGATTACACCTGCACACATATATGAGTTTCTGTGGGAGAGACCACATATCTGCTCAAGTGTGTTCTGGTCCACAAAAGCTTACAGCCAAAAGAAATTTATCAGTCTCTGATAAGGTAAGCCTGACACTTGCTAACAGTAGGCTTCACCACTGACTTTGATGGAGTTAAAAAGATGTTACACTGTTCAAGTTTCCATGGTAAGGTTTTCCTGTTTTTTTCTGCAGTGAACTAGCAACCCCCTCTGAAGTAGGTCACATGTATTATGAGAGAGCTAGTGTGGTGTAATGGTCAGTGTGTCAGAACAGGATCTGGCAAACTCAGGCTTGAATCCCCACTCTGCCATGAAAGTTGCTGGGTTACATTGGGCCAGTCACACACTGTCAGCCTAACCCATACCTCAAAAGAATGTTGTGAGGATAAAATGAAGCAGAGAAGTGTGACTAGAAATGAGTGTGAACTGAACCCCAAAGTCACAAATTTTGCCCTGTTCATGGTTCACTAAGTCAAAGCACAAACTTTCCAAGAACTCTGATGTTGTTCGTGGAGGTTTGTGACAGTTCGGGAGTGGATACATTCCCAGACAGTTTCTGCTCAATCAAAATGATTATTTAACTTCAAAGCAACAACTTGGAGGGCATGTAGAGGAGCATCCGGGGGAGGTCCCTGTGAGAGGTCTACTTGAGAGGACAGAAGTGAAGTAGCCAGCTATCAGGGTGAGAGGACCAGGGGGCTGGACCCCAGACACATGTTAAAGCAACATAATGGCCTACAAACATGCATAGGCCTTAAACCCTTTTTCACTTATTGGCCATCATTTCTTAAAATTTAATGGACAGGAAGCTTCATAGCCACCTCTCTTCATACAACTGCCACCTCCTTCCCCAGACCTGTGGTTTACAAGTTTTAATTTACCACTGCTTATTTTTTTTTTCATTTACACCATGTTTTTCTGTTCCATCACAAAACTCAAGGGGAGATACATCAGTCTCTGAGGAGGTCTCCCATCCAGGCACTATCCACACGCAGACTAGCTAAGGTTCAGCAAGGCTGCTGGATCATATGCCTTCAGACTGTACTCCAAAGAAAATGATTCCTGAGAATCAGCCATGGAGGAGACAAAGGAACCAAGGCAGTATGGGAGCATATATGCTGATCCCTACCCATATGGGGGTGGGTACTGCTCTAGAGATTTGGTTGATTAATCCATTCATTCAGCCTGATTAAACCATGCAGCCATTACTGTTGATGTTTGTATCAGTAGTGCTGTTTTCTATGCCAGCCAGCTACATTCAGAAAGCAAGTTAAACAATTTTGTGAAATTTGTGACAAAATCTGTAACTGGAAGAGACACCTTTTTTGTTTACCATTGTAATACTTGGGGTTTCTGTTTGGGTTTACATGACAGTATTCATCAGAAAACCTCCAAACTTCATCTGAATAAATAGAGCATGAAATCGCTTTCTCACCCTGCTTCTGTGCATCATACCTAACAACACTGAAACTTTAAAAAAAGAGGAGATGAAAAACACACACCCCACAACTGTTAAAGCAGTGCAAAGACAAATTGTCAAGTTATTTTTTCATCTCCGAAGCATTTCCTGGAAGCACACAAGCACACTTGTTTAGGCCATTTACAAATGTGAGCATTTCTAGTGCAATATTTGTTTTACCTTTACCCTTTATTTTCCCACAGGTTTTAAAGAAGCATCTGCTTCCAAGTTGTCGCTGTATACTGTAATAGTGACTTTAATATTAGCAGATAAATATTTCAGTCTTCTCCAGACACATAGCCTGCTGTTAGCAAGAATCATCTCTGTATGTTTAAGACCTGATTTAATAAAATCTCCATCTGTCTTCAACAGAACAGAAGGCTATGCAAAATTGTAATGGTCGCAGTGAGTCCACTGGGAGGAAGACAGTTTGTACAACCTTGTGGGGGCTTCTGCAACGAGGGTACACTGACGTTTGCTTTGTGTTTTGCTTTGGTTTTTTACATTCACTCTCCACCTTAAATATCAAATCAACTTGTTAATACTGGAAGTTACACACTTGTTTTTCTTTCCAAGCATCTGTTGTCCTTGACTCCACATTACTCCATATAAAGGCTTGTTGCTGATTTTTTTTTAAAAAAAACTATTATATAACATGCAATGCATTCTGTTTGCCAAAGAAATGAATCATAAAGTGGGGGGGGCCCTAGTAAATATTGGCAGACCTTTTTATACATTTGACACTTTCATGGTTGCAGTTATAAGATCTCAATAAAATGTGCAATAGAAAGAAAAAGAGATTGAATGTTGTGTTATGGGCCTAGGGTTCTCTGTGATAAAGTAGACCAAGGCTAGTCCAAATATTAATGAGGCAGCAGCTTACACATACATCGCTACAGTAAGTTGCAACAAGTCCCAAATGCATAAACACGAGTCCAGCGAGGAGTCTCACATTTACTTGCTTTAAGTCAAATAGTTTATCAAATAGTTCACTGAGAGAGGCAGCAGCATCCATCAGTTTATCAGTCTTAGCACAAGGACAAGGAACTGGCCAGTTAAGATGGCCAACTTTCCAACCTTCCCCACAGCAATTAGACCTGAAATGAATCAAACAAGCAGTCATTCCTTTTACACATTCCACCCTGTGGCTTAGAAATACTCAGGTAAAACAAATTGGCTCTGGACCAGTGCTGCTTCTCACTGGGGGGAAATTGCAATCAAATGCCACACTTACTAGCCACTTGTGATGATCACTGAATCACTCGTACTCTGCTTAGTGGTCACTTCTATTCATAGCAGCTTGAAACATTTGTAGGCACTAGTCTTCTATGACTGCAAGGGCATGAATATAAAATTTGCACATCTTTCCCTATTGAGACATAGTTATAATGAAGTGTTGCCCAATCTCACATGGTTATCAAGCTCTCATAGCCTAACTATTCTTGCTTTTTACATGGGAAGTAGAGGTAATATTGATGAAAATCAAGGATGGAGTTTTCCCATAATTCTATAGCCCAGTCCACAAACAAGGAAACAACCAAAGACAAACGATTACTACCCTACTAATTGTAGTTACTTAAAATTACTAATAATAACCAATATTCTGGGTGTTTCTGTATTGGGGCCCTCCAGTTCCAAGCACTGCAGCCTGTAAAAGCACCCTACTATTTTAATCTAGCAGAAGCTAGAAAAACTCAGCCACATTAACAAAAGTGAAATGGTTGAAATAATTGTTGTTCCACACAACCGCTATGCAATAAGGAAAAACTTGTTAAAAAGGCTGAACATTTCTGTCCTCAGAAATCTTGTTTTAAATTTTGTCAAACCATAGGGCAAAATACAGGCATGAAAATCCTGTATCCCTTACAATGGGGACACTCAGACTTGCCTCGAGGGGAATGATTCGCAGTGTAGTGGCAGGGGATGCTATTATTATTATTTATTTATTAGATTTTATTTTTAAGCCCTCAACCCCTGAAAAATAGGGCTCAGGGTGATGTACAACAGTAAAAACAATTTACTAAGATTTTAAAGTTAAAATTATACATAAAATACATTTAACAGCAACCTGAGCCATTCTGATGATGATAATTTCAAGAAAGTGCTATTGCCTTGTAGGGGAGGGACATGGAGTGCCAGACTATATGAGCGACTGTCACTGTTCTCAACCAAATGCCTGGTGGGACATCTCTGCCTTACATGCCCCGTGGAACGGCAACAAGCCCCGCAGGGCATGGATGTTGTTCAGTAGAAAGTTCCACCAGGTAGAGGCCAGGACAGAAAAAGCCCTGGCCCTGGTTGAGGACAGGCAGATGTCTTTTCGGCTGGGGACCACTAGTATGATACCTGCTAATACATTTCCTGGCACTGTTTGCTTACTGGATCTTTGGGGCACACTCCAATAATAATTCCAACTGTCCTCTGACTTAGGAGCAATGTTCCCTCTAAACTGAGTTATTGTGAGCTAGCTCACAGTTTTTTTAGTCTCCAGCTCACCCGTTTTTCTCTTAGCTCAGATGGCTCCGGAACAGCAGCCAAATTGCTCACTCACAACTTTAATGCCAGTAGCTCGCAAAGTAGAACTTTTGCTCACAAGACTCCACAGGTTAGAGGGAGCATTGCTTAGGAGATGCTTTAGAACAGCCCAAGAGGAACAGACTTTGTGCTGACAAGCTGTAACCATCTACTTCTATTGCAGGATAGTACTTGGCTTGCAACATTCCCATACCCATGGCAGTCATTTTGTGATTGTCCCCACCCCCACAGCATCAATTTTGTGGGGGTACCCACCACCCACCCCTAAAAATTCCAAAAGTCCCTGTAGTTTTAACAAGGTTGGAGAGCCCTGTTCTAGAAGCATACATGGGAAACTTCAGCACTAAACCGCATGTATGGACAAAGTAACCTCAAAATTGCAGCAGTATACAAACCCACATCAAAATCATATATTGGGATCATTGCATAATTCTCTCTTAACTAGTCTCCACTTTTGTTTGTGTTGAACAGTTACATTTTAAAGTTTCACCAAAAATGCAAATGTATAACATGTAGGTCAAAATGTTACTAACATGAATAACTTTGGGAAGTCAGAACAAAATGCAAATGTCTTTTTTTACAGTATACATAGCTTATAATAAGATGCATTTCAGGTGGTATGCAAATAGACACTCATTCTTGTATCTTCAGAAAGCCTTACCCCATCATTCTACCGCACCATGCATGCATTAATGAGTCACATGTGCACTGCAACACAAAAACTTTGAATATTAAGTTTTCCACAATTCACAGAGAAATGCAAGCAACTTAATAGATGGTCACATTACAATTAGTAAAAATTATAAATGTTGGGCTTGAAGCAATAGATCATTAAGCACAATTAATGCACTGCCCTTGTAACTTGATAACAGAAATAAGCACAGCAGATGTAACAAACTCAGCATAGTTGATAGCCAATCTAAATTCAGTCTACCAACACCTGTAAATGCAAGCAATATGTTTCTTTTAAACAAGGCCTGGAAAGCATCTCCCAGGATCTCCCTAGGGAATGCACACTTTTTGAACTAATTAATCACTGGTTGCCACAACTGCTCCACTCCACTGCATATGAAGCAGACATGACTTGGTAGTTTAAAAAAGGCTTATGACGAAAACTGCTGAACTATCACAGTTTAAGAGAAATATAATTTGAACGCAATATATATTAACCGAACAGCAAACTTGACATTAAAATGGATTGTACCTGGGTATGTATTTTTAGGACATTGTGGCTTTATAATGTTGCTTTCTATTGTTGGATTAAATTTAAATACTCAATAACTGTAAGCTACTCACTGCTCTCTAACAATATCAAGAATGAATTTAGTTGGGGGAGGGATTGTGTGAATCGAATGCTTTCTTCTGGGTATTGTTTAAGAGTTTGTTTCTAACTATCAGTATTCCTCAACACTAACCTCTCAAATAAGAAAACAGGAAATGATAGGATACCTAAAGGAATGAAAAAAAGAACCTAGCAAATTTACACTATCAGATAGAATTTGAATGAAGATAGCGCTTCTCATACTTGTGACTGGGGCCCTCTAGGGGACTCAGGACACCAAAAAAGTTGCGTCCTTTATGGGTAATAGGCACAAACAATGCTATATCCTTACAACATAGGCCTATCCTCACATTTCTCTTTTTGTAGCAGGAACTCCTTTGCATATTAGGCGACATACCCCTAATGTAGCCAATCCTCCAAGAGCTTACAAGATCTCCTGTAAGAAGAGCTCTGTAAGCTCTTGAAGGATTGGCTACATTAGGGGTGTGTCACCTAATATGCAAAGGAGTTCCTGCTACAAAAAGAACCCTGCATTTCAGACTTTCAAGGTTTGGGGAATGCAGACAGAAAGGGCAAGATTACACAGCCATTAGTAACTATTAAGTGCCACCACAACAGAAGTAGTATAAATCCACAGTGGAGTTAAACTGTTATAAAAAGAGAGAGGAAAGTAAATGAAAATTCAAGGTTGTAGAACATGGCACAAAAAGTAGCAGCTAAAAGAATGGTCACAATTCTGCTTCTTCCAGCTTTCCAAGACGCAAGGTACTTCCTCCAGTTGCCCCATGTCCTCAAGCCCTCTAATTATCTGAGCTGCTTGCTCACGAGGCTGTTGAAATTTCTGTCTGGGTGTACATAACACTGCAAGAAGTGTTTTCTCAGTCACCAATCATTTTTATGTTAGTCTGTTATGGGATGAGTGATTCAGACTTGCCAGCCTCCAGGTGGGGCCTAAGATCCCCCCAGAATTACAACCGACAGTCAGATGATCGAGATCAGTTCCCCTGGAGAAAATGGCAGCTTTGGAGGGTAGACTTCACTTCCCCAACCCCCCTTCCCAAGCTCTGCCCCCAAAATCTCCAGGAATTTCCCAGCCCAGAGTTGACAACCCTAGTTATACTGTGGGTGGATCAAAGGAAAGACAGTCTTGTTAGTTACAGGAGCAGTAGACAGGGTCCTCATACAGCCCAAACTGAGGTGCTTGAGAGTCAAGACTGCACTCTGGTGTTGATTGCCCTAGGATCAGTTGAACATCATTCATACCTAATTGTTGGGTCAAGCTTTCTAGAAAACATTGTTTCTAGATGGAGGTGGAGCAGGCCCAAAGGGCGATTGATCATGGGTTGACTCAAACACAGAGCTATGACTGCTTACCTCTAAGGACAAGGCAATTGAGATCCTTGAGTGGAAGTGCATGTAGCGAAACTGCCCTTTTTTGCTTTCCCTCTATCCCCCCTCCAACCCAGATTATTTCCATTAAGCTCCCCCCCCCATTGTATATGTGAAATGAATGTAAATTGGGGGTTTATGTAAAATTCTTTGTTGGTGAAACACAAACTATTACACAAGCAAGGTCCATTGGTGTCTCACTCCCAGTAACACATGGAAGGATTGCACCACATCGCTGGGCCTTCAAGACACAAAAGGGATGAAAAGCCAAGGCTGTTGCCAAGGGCATGGAGAGATATCATAGAATCAAAGAGTTGGAAGGAGCCATACAGACCATCTAGTCCAACCCCCTGCCCAATGCAGGACCAGCCTAAAGCATCTCTGACAAATACTCGTCCAGCCGCTTCTTGAAAGCTGCAAGTGAAGGGGAGCTAACCACCTACCTAGGCAGCTGATTCCACCTTTGAACCATTCTGACTGTGAAAAAGTTTTTCCTAATATCCAGCGGATACCTTTCTGCATGTAATTTAAACCTGTTGCTTCGGGTCCTATCCTCTGCTGCCAACTGGAACAGCTCCTTGCCCTCCTCCAAATGACAGCCTTTCAAATATTTAAAGACAGCAGTCATGTTCCCCCTCAGTCTCCTCTTCTCCAAACTAAACATTCCCATGGCCCTTAGCCTTTCCTCGTAGGGCTCAGTTTCCAGACCCCTGATCATCCTCATCGCTCTCTTCTGCATCCTCTCGATTTTGCCCACATCCTTTTTGAACTGAGGCCTCCAGAACTGCACACAGTACTCAAGGTGCGGCCTGACCAAAGCAGTATACAGAGGGGCTATGACCTCCTGCACTTTCGATGCTATGGCCCTTTTAATACAACCCAAGACTGAATTTGCATTTTTTACCACCGCATTGCACTGACTGCTCATATTTAGTTTACAGTCCACACTTACCCCAAGATCTCTTTCGCATACACTACTCCCTAGAAACGTACCCCCCATCCAGTATTTGTGATGATATTTATGTGGCCCAGATGTAATACTGTGCATTTATCTTTGTTGAATTGTATCCTGTTGCAACTGCCCACTTCTCCTGAGTTTTCAGGTCTTGTTGAATTTTAACTCTGTCTTTTTGGGTGTTTGCTACTCTTCCCAATTTGGTATCATCAGCAAATTTAATGAGTAGCCCTTCTATCCCTTCATCCAGATCATTGATAAAAAATTGAAAAGTACTAACCCCAGTGGACACCTCCCTCCAATCTGATGAAACGCCACTGACCACCACTCTTTGAGTGCGGTCCTCTAACCAGTTCCCTATCCACTGATCTGTCCTGTAGTCCAGTCCACAGCCTTCCAGTTTGCCCATCAGAATGTCATGGGGAACCTTATCAAAAGCTTTACTGAAATCCAGGTAAATCACATCAACAAAGTTCCCACAATCCAGTAAGCTCATCATACAAACAAAGAAGGAAATCAGGTTGGTCTGACAAGATCTGTTGGGGACAAAACCATGCTGACTTCCCTGGATCACTAAGTGGTCCTTCAGATGCCTACAGATCGATCCCTTTAAAATCTGCTCTACTATCTTCCCAGCAACAGAAGTCAGACTTACTAGCCTGTAGTTTCCCGGGTCATCCTTCTTCCCTTTCTTAAAGATTGGGATAACATCTGCTCTTCTCCAATTTTGTGGAACATCTCCAGTCCTCCAGGAGGCCTTGAAGATGATGGACAGAGGCTCTGCAAGTTCATTGGACTGTTCTTTGAGCACTTTTGGGTGCACACCATCTGGCCCATGGGATTTGTATTAATCCAATGCAGCCAGGTGCCTCTCCACAACCTCCCTGTCAATGTCTACTGGACACTCAGGTGTCCTGTTATGTCCTATATCATCTCTAGATGGGTTCGAGTTCTTCAGGGAGAAAACAGAGGCAAAAAAAGTCCTTAAGCTTGTCTGCTTTTTCTCTGTCCTCCACCAGAGTTTCTCCTTCTACACCCAAAAGCGGTCCAATTGCCTCTTTTACCTTGCATTTGCTTCTCACATATCTGTAGACTTTTTCTTATTGTAGCGAGCGCCCCTGGCCAGACCCAACTCATACTGAGCTTTGGTTTCTCTGATGGCTGAACTGTAGTACCTAGTAACTCTCATATATTCCTCTTTAGAGGTCTGACCTTCCCTCCATTTCCTTTCTCTCCCTTAGCTTTTTCTCCCTTAGCTTATTTCCTTTTTCTCCCTTAGCTTATTCTTAGATGGCTAGAGGCAAGAGCATTTTTTTGTCAGCTCCTGCTTGGCATCTCTGTAACTGGGGCAGGCATAAATCACCAGAAGTCAGGATACCATGTTCATATATTTATATATTTATCACTGCTCACCCAAAGGGTCTCAAGGCGACTTACAACATTAAAACCAATAAGGTAAAAACAACATACAAACAAATAACAAATAGAAAATATTAACATTAAAATATCAAACTATTAGAATATCAGCCTAACAGCACATCACTAATAAAAACAGCCCAAACATTGGAGGTTACCCTCCAAAGGCCAACTTAAACAATTCAGCCTTCCACACCCTCTGGAAACTAAGCAAGTCCAGCAGGGCACGGGTGTCATCTGAAAGTGCATTCCATGGGGTAGGGGCCACAACTGAGAAGGCCCCTCCCCTGGTGACAGCTAACTGAGCCATCCTGGGCCCAGGCACTTCCAAGAGGCCCCTAGATGATGACTGAAGGGAGTGAGGGGGTTGTAACAGGAGAGGCTGTCCCATAGATATGAAGGTCCCAGACCATTAAGCGTTTTAAAGGTTAACACCAACACCTTGAATTGAATCCAGAGGCTAATTGGTAGCCAGTGCAGCTGCCGCAGAATTGGAGTAATATGAGCTGACCATGATGTTCCACTCAGCAGCCTAGCAGTTGCATTCTGGACCACCTGCAGTCTCTGAATCGTTTTCAAGAGTAGCCCTACATAGAGTGAATTGCACTAGTCCAATCTGGAGATGACCATTGCATAGATCCAGGGCTTTTTTTTTTGTGTAGAAAAAGACCAGCAGGAACTGCTTTTTCTCCCTTAGCTTATTTCCTTTTTCTCCCTTAGCTTATTCTTAGATGGCTAGAGGCAAGAGCATTTTTTTGTCAGCTCCTGCTTGGCATCTCTGTAACTGGGGCAGGCATAAATCACCAGAAGTCAGGATACCATGTTCATATATTTATTTATTAGATTTTTTAGTCACTGCTCACCCAAAGGGTCTCAAGGTGACTTACAACATTAAAACCAGTAAGGTAAAAACAACATACAAACAAATAACAAATATAAAATATTAACATTAAAATATCAAACTATTAGAATATCAGGCTAACAGCACATCACTAACAAAAACAGCCCAAACATTGGAGGTTACCCTCCAAAGGCCAACTTAAACAATTCAGCCTTCCACACCCTCTGGAAACTAAGCAAGTCCAGCAGGGCACGGGTGTCATCTGAAAGTGCATTCCATGGGGTAGGGGCCACAACTGAGAAGGCCCCTCCCCTGGTGACAGCTAACTGAGCCATCCTGGGCCCAGGCACTTCCAAGAGGCCCCTAGATGATGACTGAAGGGAGTGAGGGGGTTGTAACAGGAGAGGCTGTCCCATAGATATGAGGGTCCCAGACCATTAAGCGTTTTAAAGGTTAACACCAACACCTTGAATTGGATCCAGAGGCTAATTGGTAGCCAGTGCAGCTGCCGCAGAATTGGAGTGATATGAGCTGACCATGATGTTCCACTCAGCAGCCTGGCAGTTGCATTCTGGACCACCTGCAGTCTCTGAATCGTTTTCAAGAGTAGCCCTACATAGAGTGAATTGCACTAGTCCAATCTGGAGATGACCATTGCATAGATCCAGGGCTTTTTTTGTAGAAAAAGACCAGCAGGAACTCGTTAGCATAATTAGCCACACCCAACAGCAGAAACGTATTAGCATATTAGGTCACACCCCTGACAGCAGAGCTCATTAGCTTATTAGGCCGCACCCCCATGTTACCAGAAGTGTGGACATCCAGCCACACCGACCTTTTGCTTCTTATTCTGTTTACCTTGTTTGTTGTCAAAACCCAGGGCTTTTTTAGTAGCAGGAACTCCTTTGCATGTTAGGCCACACACCTCTAATGTATCCAATCCTAATGAGTTTCTGCTGTTGGGTGTGGTCTATTATGCTAATGAGTTCGTGCTGGGCGTGGCCAACTCGGGAGCCAGCCGGAACTCCGTTCCTGTGCGTTCCTGCCCAAAAATAGCCCTGCATAGATCAATGTGGCAGGGTCTGACCTAGACAAATAAGGAGCCAGCTGGCAGGCCTGGCATAGGTGAAAAAATACTGACCGTGCTACCATGGACACTTGTTTATCCAATATCTATCTGTTTATCTAGTACTGCTCATATGGCTATCACCTTAAGCAAAAATCAGAACCAAAGAAAATATTTTAAAAGACCTTAGTATTATTGCTCTTGGAGCATATGAATTTTGCCACTGAGAGGGTGACATGATCATTGGAATCAGATAGTAGGCCTGACACCTGGGCTTGCATATTTAGCAGTTCCATATCTTTAAGTAAAGGGATGACTAAACTAGCCCTCAACTCATTGAATATAGGGCACTCCATAATCATATGTTCAATGGTTTCAGTTGTATGATATGGGCATCTGCATGTTCTGTTAGAGTATGATACTTTATTATATCTGCCCTCCAAAACTACCGAGGGAAGAACGTTCAGTCTTGCCAAAGTAAAAGCTCTTCTTAGTTCTGGGACTGTCAGTTGATAAAAATATTTCGGCAGTTGCATCGGGAGGGGAATTCCCAAATGAAGCTTCGAACATACCCTGCGCGCCCTAATAGACATACTTGTAACATCCAATTTCCTTACAGATTTTAAAATTTGTCTTCTAATGTCTTTAGTTTCTGTATTTTTAATCATATAATTTGTTATTCCTAGGCATTTCATTTTCTTTTCCAATAGTTGATCGCAATGGCTGTAATGTGTATCTACCTGGATAAACCCAAGTAGAGTAAATCCTCCCAAAGATTTTAAAACTTTAAAGAAAAATGCTTTAATCCAAGCCCTAACTTCCATCAATAATTCGCCTAGTTCCACTCTCAGTGCTATGCTCAGGCCAACCCCTCACCACCCAGCTAGGAGTAGCCAGTAAGCATTGGAAAAAGTCATACTGGATGTAATCCATTTTTTCAGAAGCGGCCTGAATCCAAATTTCCACACCACACAGGAATTGATTTAGAACCTTAGCATTAAATACTTTTAAGGCCAAGGGGACAAACTGGCCTCCTGATGAGTAGAAGTATTTTACAATTGTTTTCCCTACTATCAAGGCTGTGTTCCTTGATAGATCCAAGTGTGTTTTCTATGTAAGAGATGCTTCAATGTGGATTCCTAAATATTTAAATTGATTGTCCTAACTCCCCATATCTAACCTAAGCAGAGGAATGGTTATAGAGCTGTTGAATTAAGTAAAGGAGACATGGTTCAATGCCATATTTCTTCAGCTTTTCCCATAGCCGGGGTCTACAGATTGTATCAAACGCTGATTTTAGGTCCATGAAGGCAGTTGCCAACATGCCTTCTCCAGAACTTGTGTACTTATCAACCAAGAACTTGTTTATTCAATGATAGTACAAAATCCAATCATACCATGAGGCTCTTTACAGAGTCTACAGCCATCAGCTGGACACCACAGAGTCTTGGGAGTGGTCCTCCAGCTAGCATCTCAGTCTTTCCCAGCCACAGGACTTCCATCTTGGATGAATTCAACTTCAGCCAGCTCCCACTTAACCTCACCCAGGCACTGGGAGAGCGCCAAAAGCCCTGCCATTGGCTGCTTAGCCAGTAGGAGGAAGAGCTGAGTGTCATCAGCATATTGTTGGCACCCAACTCCAAATCTCCTGATGATCTTGGCAAGAGGGTGCATAGATATGTTAAATAACATTGGAGAAAGGAACAAACCCGGTGGGACCCCACAATGCAAGTATCTTCAGGAAGACTTCTCCTCCCCAAAAGGAACCCTCTGAAAGTGTTCCTGGAGAAACAAGGAGAACCAACTAAGGGCAGTGCCTCTTACAACCAGGGAGGCAGGGCAGTTGATCAGGACCAAATGGTCAACTGTATCAAAGGCTGCTGATAGGTCTAAAAGTATCAATAGCACTGGCATGCCTTTATCCAGATGTAACTGGAGATTATCAGCCAAGTGACCAGTGCTGTCTCAGTCCCAAAGCCAGGCCTGAAGATCCAGGGCAGATGTCCCATCCAAGAAAACCTGGAATTTCTCGGCCACTGCTCACTCAACTACCTTTCCTAGAAAAGGTAGATTAGACACTGGGTGGTAACTGGCCAGCTCCTTTTTATCTAAGGAGGGTTTCTTTAGCAAAAGTCTAACAATCCTTAAGGGAGCTGGGGAAACAGCCCTGTGAGAGAAACAAATAATAATCTGTCTCAAAAGGCTACTTACCACTTTGTGGCATGATTTTACCAGCCATGAGGGACAAGGATTTAAGGAGCAGGTAGTTGGCTTCACAGCTGCCAGGATCCTGTCAACATTCCCAAAGGCGAGCAGGCCAAAGATGGTGCAAGCAGAGCCTTAGCCTCCGCCTCACACATTTTTGTCTTAGCTCAGGAAGGATGGCTCCAGAGCAAACTGATTTATGCAGTAGCCAAATCACTCGCTCACAACTTTAATGTCACTAGCTCACAAAGTAGAATTTTTGCTCACAGCTTAGAGGGAGCATTGGCTGTGTCTCATTGGGTGTTTGCGGGCTCAGATCTTTAATACTTGCAAAGAAGGGGTGGGACCGCCAAGCACGGCTTTCGCCACTGTACTGTCATAGAGATGGGAAAGGCATGCAAGCAGAGCCCCCATCCCAGTACTGTTATCAAATTCAGCAGCCAACTCCAGGCAGAACTTAGAGACTTTATTCGCAAAAAAGTTCACAAATGAATCACAGCTGAGAGCCAAATTAGTATCACTTTTAAAGGTAAAGATAAAGATTCCCTTGCTCGAAAGCCAGTCGAGTCCAACTCTAGAGTTGCGGTGCTCATCTCCGTTTCACAGCCGAAGAGCCAGCGCTGTCAGAAGACATTTCCGTGGTCATGTGGCCGGCACGTCAACTACATCAGTTTCTTATCATTACAATCTAAAGATAACATCATTTGATTTAATATTGATCTAAACATATTAAGTTTTGTTTCACATCCCAGTTCTTTTCCAGATATATTTTAAAGTCACTCCATTCTTGAAAAAACGCGTCATCTTCTTTATTATTCAACTTCTTCGTAATTTTGTCCATCTCTGCCATGAACAGAACTTTTTGTATCCAGTCTTCAATTTCTGGCACTTTCTCTGTTTTCCAAAATTGTGCATAAATCATTCTCGCTGTTGTAATTAAGTACCAGAATA
>NW_015163668.1:61398-118970 GCF_001447785.1 Gekko japonicus | reverse complement strand
AGAATAACAAATCATGCAATTGCTGCAATAAGTTCAAAAATTACAGAACAATGACAATCAAATGTAGGCTTATTCTGATGTATTATTTCAAATTTCTTCTTTTATTCCATAGGTCAAATGACGAACATCTCGAGTTTCCAGAGTTCGTTTCGAGTTCTTTATCAAAATTCTGTGTTGTGGTGGTATTTTTCAAACAATCCAATAGTGGGAATCTCAATTTCCAAATGGCTATGAAATAGCTCCCATGTTAGCCAGAAGTTTCTCAACAATTGTTGGCTAGGTACCGCTTCAGTGGGAAGGTAACAGCATTCTGTGTACCTCAGTGTTTAGTCATGCTGGCCACATGACCACGGAAACATCTTCAGACAGTGCTGACTCTTTGGCTTGGAAATGGAGATGAGCACTGCCCCCTAGAGTCGGATTTGACTGGTTTTCGAGCAAGGGAAACCTTTAACTTTAGCTTTAGTTTAATTAAGCCATGCTTTTGTGTTGCATCTGAACTATCCCATGACTTGAACATTTTCTGTTTGCTATTCTGATGGATGCATCATCTTATGGTGCTTTCTTGTTTGCATCCAAATCCATATATAGGTTTTAATTGTTCTTGAAAACCACAGAGGAATTTGTTTCCTATTCTGTTTACCTCAAAAAGGCCATTTATGCATTATATTCAGTAAAATAAGTAAAGCATTTTGTGCTTTTATCTGACAATATTAATTATAATCAAAATATTGTGAAACCTAAATGAAAAATAGAAACAAAGCATCCATCTGGATTCACTCAAAAGTAAACTAAAATATATTCTTCAGTTGACTGCTTTGTGAGACCATATGTTAATATTCACACATTATGATACAATATACCATTAAAATGAACAGAGGCCAGTAAAATTAGGGTAAGAACTAGACATTCTTCTCACAGAAACACAACATCTTCTGGGGAGTTAGTTCCCAAGCATTGCAGGGCTCCTGTTTGGACTGAAGCCACAGCATAGTGGAGGGTCTTCAGTCTACCTTTACACCATTTTTCTGAACTACAGTGTTCCCAGGGACATTATTTGCCTGTTGGTTCACAGAGGCCCCTGCCACACGACAGGGAAAACACCCGTCAAAGCGCGGCTAAATAGAGCCACACCAAAATAGAGACGCGCAGGTGGGATCCCACGGATCCCGTGCACCGCGCGCCGTTGCTCCCCGGCACGATCAGATGCCGGGGAGGAAGAGTCGGGGGGAGGGGGAGGCTGCAAGGACATGCCGGCGAGCTGGCGAGCTCACGGCCCGGATTGAAGCGCTCTAAACCGAAGAACCACCTAAGTAGGTGGTTCTTTTTAGTGCGGGTTTTCGGGAGGGAGGGACGGATCGGGGACAGGCAGGCAACGCTTCCCAGATGTTGCCGTGGGATCACGTCTGTTTGCTCCGCCCCCGATCCGTCCCGCCCCCGGCCCAAAACCCCTAGTGTGAACAGGACCAGAATATTGAATGTGCAGCCCTCAAGATGCTAAAAAATGTCTCATATCAAGACTGAAGGCATCCTCAATCCCATTGGACTCCTGCAGCACCTGGGAACTAAATTCCCAGCAGGTACCATTTGACTGTGAGAGGATCAGAGCCAGGTCAGGGGAATCCAAACCCAAGTCAAGGCAAAATATATCATCTTGTTTAGCCTTTAATGCTTGAGTATTTGTAAAATGGCAAGCACCATAAGAACTCATGGAGAGGGAACTCCATTCTTCCTGGCGGAAAACTCCATTGTTTATTTTCTCATCTCTCAAGGCTCCTCACTGCTGCGTTCTCAGTTTCCCTATCCTCATCCCACTGTCTTCATCTCCACTCCCCAACATCTCTTAGGTACTGCTTTCTTTTCCTACCTTTCTTCCCATCTATAGTTGCATCCAGGATTGCCTCGTGTCACCTGCATTTGGTTCACCAAGGTCCCTGCCACATGAGGGGAAAAAAGGACAGGCAAAGTGCGGCTTTTAAAAGCTGCACCAAAATAGGCACGCGGCGGCGGGATCATACAGATCCTGTGAGCCACCATGCAATTGCTCCCCGGCACGATCAGATGCCGGGGAGACTGGGGGGAAAGCCACGGGAGGCTGCCGGACTGCGCATGTCTGAGCATGCGCAGTTCGGCCAGGAGCCAGGGATGCGCCGGCGGAAGAACGCACCGGCGGAAGAACGCGCCGGCGATCCCACGGCCAGCTTTGATGCGGCCTTTCGGAAAGAACCACCTCAGTAGGTGGTTCTTTTTTGCTGCGGGTTATTGTCAAAAGGGTCGGATCGGGGACGGGCGTGCAACGCTTCCCAGATGTTGCGTGGGATCGCGCCCATTTGCTCCACCCCCAATCCATCCCTCTCCCGGCCCATATCCTCTCATGTGACCGGGGCCCGGATCTCCTTTCTTAGACTCAACCGAGTGGCCACACTGACAGATGCTTTTGAAATCTTGCAGCTGGATTATTGTGATGTGCTCAACGTTGAGCTGCCTTGAAGACAATCTAGAAACTGCAGCTGGTTCAGAACATGGCAGCCTGATTATTGTCAGGGGCAACCCAATGGGAACATATCTCTCCTACCATAAAACTATTACATCGGTTGCTGGTTTGTTCCTCAGTTCAACTCAAGGTCCTGGTTATGGCCTTAAAAGCTCTTTGTGGCATACAACCTACATATTTAAAGACATCTCTTTCCACATGGCCACCTACAATGCTCAGGCTGTGACCTATTGGCTGTTCCGCCACTTAAGGTAGTCCACCTGGCATCAACCACAGCCCATTCCATCTCTATGGTAGTTTTCACTTAACAGAACAGGCTCCCTAAGGAAGTGAGTGGGGCACCATCACTAGAAATCTTCAGGCAGCAATGCAAGGTCATTTTATTTGCCAAACCATTTAATGATTCAGGTATTTTATTGAAGGACTGCAGATATTATGGGGGAGAAGGGAATTATTTGGGATTTTGTGTTTCATGTTTTAAATAGTACTGGTTCAAATTTTAATTTGTAAACTGCCTTGAGCCATGAGGAAAGGTAGGCTGTAAATATTTTAATTAATAAAGTTATTTTGTCCCCTCCTGTTTGACCAGTACCACTTGTTCTATTTCCACATTCTCTACCCTCTGTTGCTGCTTTTTTCCTGTTTCCATTCCTTCCCCCTCACTCACTACTGTTATAGCAATAAAAAGGTGTTTTTTCTGCTCATTACTATTTTGGGGGAGGTGTAGGACTCTGCATTTATTTTATTTTTAAAGTTTTCAATTTTTAAATGTAAATCTGGGATTTCCCACCAGTTTCCAGAAAATCTTACTGGGTGGTGTGATCCCACTCTGTAAATTTCTTGACTGCACAGTAAGGCTATACTTTGGAACAAAATATACAATGTTGTCCACAAAAATCTTTCAAGTATTATTTGGGAACAGGGGGAAAAAATGTACTGGGAACAGAAAAAAAATGTACTGTATAATTCTTTGTCACTGATACCACACTTGATTGAAAACAAAGACGTTGAGTGTTTGGAGTGCAAAGTCCAGGATGATTTGGTTGTCAATTATGAGTGAGGTTTTTGGTTCAAGCCCTTCTCATAAATTATATTCAAACTGATGGAAAAGTGAGACATGATGGCAAAAAGTGACACCTAGAAGCCACATACTTTGAAGTGGAAGTAATCCAGAGATGACTGATCGAGGATTGCCTTTTAATTCAAGTTCAAACCGGATAACTGAGATACAGCAAAAGAGAAAACGGCAGTTTCTTATGGAACAGTTCACTGCCCCATGACAACAGATCTTAAATGTATAAACCATTTTGTTAAACTTTTACACAAGCCCAGAGAGAAAAATGAAGACTGAAGCAACGTCCATAAAGATAACAGGTAGTAACAGGAGTTATCAATATGTATTAAATTCCATCTCTTATATAAAATCCATCACCTTTATAAAACAAACAATCATAATGTTTTTGCTTTTTTAAACTATATTCTAATTAGGTAAGATTATATAGTCAAATGACTTTTTTAAGTTCCAAAAGGTACCTTTTTAAATCAACTAAAATATGTAGATAATAGGTTGTTTTGATTGCCTGTATATTTAGTCTTCATCAGCTGCAAAAAGATTTTGTGTGATTTAAAATGCCGAGAATTTCGGCTAATAGCACAGGTTTTCTTTTAGAATAAGCAAAACATTTTAAAATAGCAATTACTGCTATAATTGTGAACTATTAAAACTTTTTGAATTTTTATGTTCTTACTCTTGGCTTGATTTCCAACATTATTTTTGATTGCATTCACTTCTCTGTGTTCTTTTGTTGGTGTTCTGAGACTGGCTTTATTATCATCATTAGCTTAGACATAAAAAGCTTTAGAAAATTGAGAGATGATCAAGTCACTCCAGATCTTTTTTTCCAATTTGGATAGAACTTTTCTCAAGACACCTTTGTATAGGTACCCTGTACTTCTTTCAGAGACAGTATGCCCCTTATTTCAAGTACAAATATGAAATAATTATCCATTAATGCTTAGTATATCTCAAATATTAGAAACGCATTATGTTTACATGTTTTAGGGTTTTTCCTACTAAGAGAAACTGAGAGCACATAGAAATGGATAATTATTTTTACTAACATCATCTTATCTTCTTTGCTCATACTATGTTGCTTCAACTCCTTAGAGATGTCCCTTGCATATACCCAATAATTTACTACCAAAGGCAGCAGAGGAAATAATACTGCAGTGCAGCCGTATAGCTTTAGCCCCAAAAGTACAAGATCAAAAGGATCTGTAGAGCAGATGCAACTGGCTTATATGAAGAAGACAAAGTATAGAGCTGCCTGTGAGCTGATCCCTATTCCTTTTAGATGGGTTTTTTTGCTTTATACTATGTTTAATATCACTTTAAATGCTAGATAAATATAATACAGTTTTAATTACTTTAACTTATTTATTTCAGTTATATCCTGCTTTTCTCCCCAATGAGAACACAGAGCAGGTTACATTGTTCTCCTTTTCTCCATTTTGTCCTCACAACAACTCTCTAAAGTAGGCTGAGTGTATCACTGCCCCGAGGTTACCCAGTGAGCTTCCATGGTTGAGTGGGATTTGAAACTGGGTCTCCCACCACATTCTAATCGCTGAATCATGCTGATTGTATTATAATACTCAGAAAAGTTTAAAACATAAAAATGACCAAAAAGTTTGTCTCAATGAAATGGAACTTAGGACTTAACTAAAACCTAGGATTGCTAGGTTTGGGTTGGAAAACACCTGGCCAGTGTTCCCGCTATACTGAGTTAGTGTGAGCTAGCTCACAGTTTTTTAGCCTCTGGCTCACACATTTTTGTCTTAGCTCAGGAAGGATGGCTCTAGCAGAACTAATTTATGCAGCAGCCAAATTGCTCACTCACAACTTTAATGCCAGTAGCTCACAAAGTAGAATTTTTGCTCACAAGACTCCACAGCTTAGAGGGAACATTGCTGGAGACTTTGGGGGTGGATCCAGGAGAGGGTGGGGTTTGGGGAGGGGCCTCAGCATGGTACAATGCCATAGAGTCCACCCTTCAAAGCAGCCATTTTCTCCAGGAGAGCTGATCTCTGTCAGCTGGAGATCAGTTGTATAAGCGGGAGATCCCCAGGCCCCACCTAGAGGCTGGTAACCATACTAAAACCCCAAACTTTTTCAGCCTGAAGGCACATTTGGAATGCTGACAAAGGGTGGTGGATTCAACCACAAAATGGCTGCCACTAATGAAACAAATAATACATGAAGCAATACTTCAAACTCATTCGGTTTTTCCAGTAAAAAGGCACTAATAGAAAGCATAACATTACTACGTAGACAAGCAGTGCCTATATTCCATATGCTGTGAATGTGCAAAACAGATATGTTCAGGATCACATTTTTAGAAAGGAACTGTAGTCTATGGAACAGCTGAGGAGGATGGTTTTATAAGAGAATAGGATTGTAGCCTATTTCAATGGTTATGATATGTATTACCTTGCTTTTACTGCATTGTCATCTACTTTTGTAACCCGCTTTCTGCATTACAGTATGTCATGCCTCAGGCAGATTTTAATTTTCTCTTTAACCCTAATCCTATTACATCATTTATTGGATGGCTGATTTCAAAATTTGTAATCTGCCTTGAGTCTCAGTAAGAAAGGAGGGATATAATAAATAAATAAATAAAATATTGTTGTCCAGTATTCCACATTTGATGCTTTCACTGGTCAATTTGTACGGATGCTGCTCCCTGGATAAGATCATAACTTCTTTCCATTTATTTCTGAAATATTTAGAAAAATACAAAACTGACAAAATTAGGCTGTAAGATTAGCAGAATCCATTTATTAAAAAGAAGGCATTACATTGCTAGCATGAAAATATACTACACATTCCTATAGGCTGCTTTAGACCCCTGACTCTTAATGGAAATGTGTCTTAATATGAAAAAACGAATCCCATAAAATAGAATTCACTCTGGAAAACTATATACAATTATTTCACCAGCTGATTACAGAACCGGGCAGGCTTCCAACTCGTTCACTCCAGGACTACCTAACTAATACAAGTTTCTTGGTTCCATTCAAAACGCAGGCATTAGGAACTTCATACATGATAAGGCAGCCACAATCCTTTTAATTTTAATAAGATCCAATCTGCCTGTCAAACCAAATTATTGTCTCCATGGCAAGTAATAATGACAGTATGAACACTTTAACACACTATAAATAAGAAGGAATACTTCATTTCTAAAACATGTTGCGTCTTTAGTACTTTGAAACAGGAAAAAAGCATGTACATATACATCCATATATATACATACATATATATATATATTGTTGTTCAGTCGCACAGTCGAGTCCGACTCTTCGCGACCCCATGGACCAGATCTCGTCAGTGTCTACTGGTATTCTAAGAAAATGTGCATCAGTTATATGTTACTCTGACAGGAAACCATTTATCAGTTACATATTTCAGGCATTCATATTCATTCATAGAGCATACTTCCACAAGTCGGCCTCAGAATGCTTTACTCAGTATGAAAAAAGCAGGTTCAGATGAACCCCCCCAAAAAAGGCCATTTTCACCATTAACTGTGATAAAAAATTCTCAAACATATCCCAAAAGTCTACTATCTATAGATTAGCATATACCGTCTTTGGAGTTGATTTGGAGCTGGGAGTAAGCGGTGAAGTGGCTAAATTTGTGGATGATACAAAGTTGTTCAGGGTGGTGAAAACCAAGGAGGATTGTGAGGCACTCCAAAGGGATCTGTCGAAGATGGGCGAGTGGGCATCAACGTGGCAAATGGGGTTCAATGTGGCAAACTGGTGGTTATTGCACATTGGAGCAAAAAATCCTAACGTTGATGGAAAAAATCCTAACGTTGACTGACCAAGAGAGAGATCTTGGAGTTGTAGTAGATAACTCAATGAAAATGTCACGGCTCACTTCTTCAGATACAGCTATAATGCAAGTCCATCTGTTCTTATATCTTGAAGAGTGATTACAGACACCAAATGACAATAGCAGGCATTGGCAATGAGAGAAGAACCCTAGCTCTCAATTCAGTCCAGGAGGATGCATTGTCTTGATCTTCATTATCAGTTGCAATTCAGCAGTCTCTCTAATTTCCCTTTGAAATTCCTTTGTAAGAGAAATGCTACTCTTAGGTCAGCAACTGAATGTCCTGGAAGGTTAAAATGTCCCCCCACTGGTTTTTGAATGTCCTGGTTTCTAATAGCAGGAGAAGGAGTAAGAGTCCAGTAGCACCTTAATGGGTATGTGCTTTCGTGAGTCATTGCTCACTTGTTCAGGCTTATTTCCATTTATTTTTTGCATCTTCCTGGACTGAATCCTCTTGGACCAAATTGAGACCTAGGTTTCCTGTCTCATTACCAATGCTGATATCTCCATGCCTACTACCTCTCTGCATATCACACCTAATCCAATCTGAACTCGGCCATAGTGTGTGGTGCCAAAGGTTAATGACTGGTGTATGATGGACATCAAGGGTGCATTAACATGGTTCTCACATGAATTTAGCAGCCAGGATAGGCAAGGATCCACATTCACAAGTAGTGGTGTTCACAGATCCCAAGATCCTATCAATAGTGTTTTTAGTACACTAGATTTCACTAAGAATCTTTCGCATGTGCTTAACTCTGCCATTGAAAGCAGTGGGATGTAATACTGCCTAGTTTTGGCAGGATCATGCTTCTGTTTCTCAGTTGCACTCTAAAGAGAGAACTGAAGTTCAATGGAGGTTTATACTAATTTAATAGACACTAAGTACAGCCAAGGGGACAAAAATGTTTTCCTCTTTAGCTCCTCCAGCTCATCCCAGTTCCTCCAGTAAGGTGGGAAGAACTCAGAGTGCTCTATGGCCTCAACAACTTTTGTATTAAAAAAAAAACTTGCTGCTTTAATATTCAAGACCATCTTTCCCAAAAAATCTTGTACATCTCAATACAATTTTGTTGTTGTTGTTCAGTCGCAGTCGAATCCGACTCTTCGCGACCCCATGGACCAGCTCCCGCCAGCCTTCCTGTCTTCCGCCGTCCTCTGAAGTTGGCTCAACTTCATGTTCATTGCATCTATGACACTGTCTAACCATCTCATACTTTGCCGTCCCCATCTTCTTTGACCTTCAATCTTTGCTAGCATCAGGGCCTTCTCCAGTGAGTGCTCCCTTCTCATTTGGTGGCCAAAGTATTTGAGCTTCCGTTTCATTATCTGGCCTTCCAGGGAACAGTCAGGGTTGATTTCTTTTAGGATTGACTGATTTGATCTTCTTGCAGTCCAAGGGACTCTCAAGACTCTTCTCCAGCACCATAGTGCAAAAGAATCTATTCTTCGGCACTCGGCCTTCCTTATAATCGAACTCTCGCAGCCATACATGACTACTGGAAATACCATTGCTTTGACCATGCGGACTTTTGTTAGCAGGGTGATGTCTCTACTTTTTATCATGCTGTTGAGGTTCGCCATCGCTTTCCTCCCAAGGAGCAGGCGTCTTTTAACTTCATGGCTGCTGTCACTGTCTGCGGTGATCTTGGATCCCAGGAACGTGAAGTCTGTCACTACTTCCACGACTTCCCCTTCTATTTGCCAAGGAGTGATGGGGCCGGATGCCATGATCTTAGTTTTTTTGATGTTGAGCTTCAAAGCCCACTTTTGCGCGCTCCTCGTTACTCTGAGCAAGAGGCTCTTTAGGTCCTCTTCACTTTCAGCCATTAGAGTGGTATCATCTGCATATCTGAGGTTGTTGATCTTTTCCCCAGCAATCTTAATTCCCGCTTGTGATTCATCCAGGCCAGCATTTCGCATGATGTACTCTGCATATATATTAAATAAGCAAGGCGACAATATACATCCTTGTCGTACTCCTTTTCCTATGCTAAACCAATCAGTTGTTCCATATCCGGTTCTAACTGTCGCTTCTTGGCCCTTATACAGGTTTCTCAAACCCAGCTTGTACTTCTGGCAGTTCTCTATCCATGTACTGTTGAAGCCTAGCTTGTAGTATCTTGAGCAGTACAATACAGTACACCTAAATCTGTTGCTCTAACTTAATAGTAGATCAGTTGCCACTGCCCTACCTTTAATTTATTCAGTCAAGGTAGGTAGCCTAACCAGGAGACCTGACAGAGAGCTGAAAGGGCCCTTAGCAATTTTTAAATTACTTATGAATTAATGACCTCCAAAACATCCTATCCTTAACAGTCTTGCTCAGGTCTTGCGAACTGAGGGCCCTCATGGCTTCCTTAACTGAGTCAATCCATCTCATGTTGGGTCTTCCTCTTTTCCTGCTGCCTTCAACTTTTACTAGCATTATTGTCTTTTTCAGTGAGTCTTGTCTTCTCATAATGTGACCAAACTGTGTGACCAGCTTAGTCATTTCAGCTTCTGGGGAGAGTTCAGGCTTGATTTTATCTAGAACCCACTTATTTGTCTTTTTGGAGACACGTGGTATGAATTGCCTTGATCTTGGTCACCAGTGACACATCCTTACATTAAGGATGTTTTCTAGCTCCTTCCCAGTCTCAATCTCCTTCTGGTTTCTTGGCTGCAGTTGTCCTTTTGGTTGATGGCTGAGCCAAAAAATAGAAAATCTTGATCAATTTCATTGTCTTCATCATCAACCTTAAAGTTGTGTAATTCCCCACTAGTCATTACTGTTGCCTTCTTAATGTTCAGCTATAACCCTGCTTTGTCACTTTCTGCTATAACCTTCATCAGTAGTTGCTTTAAGTCTTCACTATTTTCTCCTAGTCATCTGCATATCTCAATTGTTTATTCCTTCTACCAATTTTCACAACACTGTCAGCTTTCCTTGCAATGTGTTTTGCATATAAATTGAACAGATATATCCTTGTCTTACAACTCTGCCAACTGGAAACCATTCTGTTTCTCCATATTCCATCCTAACTGTAGCCTCATGTCCAGAGTATACACTGCACATCAAAACAATCAGATGTTGTGGCACACTCATTTCATTTTAAAAACCAACTGGATCTTCTTCAAAAGTTTCTTCTTTGAAGGATTCCATCATCCTTTCATTTGTTTTGTATAGTTCTTCAAATGTATTGTTCCCAACTGTCTTTATTTTGTCCTGTTCAGTTCATGCATTTCCATGTTGTTCTTTCAGCATGCCCAACTGTGCTTTAAATTTTCCTTTGATTTCTTGGATTTTGTGGAACAGATCTCTCATTCTATCTTTATCAATTTAAGAGTTTCATCAGGCATCCATCTAGACCTTTCATTTCTTTTGGCTACTGGAATAGTCCTTGATAATATATCTCAACCCATAGCTCTTCCAGTTCATGTTCATTTGAACTTAATAATGCAAATCTGTTATTTATATGGTCTTTAAACTCTTCAGGAATGTTCTTTAGATTGTATTTTGGCACTATGAATGTTTCGGTGTTTCTCTTATGCTTTATTCTAATTTTCAATATTAACAATTCATGGTTTATACCACAATCAACTCCTGGTCTTGGTTTAGCAAAGAGAATAGAGTTTCTCCATCTTCTATTTCCAATCATGTAATCTGTTTGACTTCTGAATTGGCCATCTGGTAATGTCCACATATTATAAATTGTCTGTTCAGTTGCCTGAAACATGGTTACACAGTGAACAGATTGTTATCTTCACAGAATTTTATGAGTCACTCTCCTGTGTCATTTCATGCTCATAGCTCAAATCTTCCAACAGTATTTGATTCTACTTTGTTTCCTGCTTCTGCATTCCAGGTATCTATGATTATCAGTGGATCTTGTTTAGGTGTATGGTCAATTTCTTTCTGGTCACTTGCATAAAAGTTTCAGCATCAGTAGTCAGGGCATAAACTTGAATGATGGTTACATTGATAGGCTTTCCATGAAGTCTGATTGATATTATTTGGTCAGACTTTGTATTGCATCCCCTGATTGCTTGCGCTACATCTCGCCTCACTATTAAGAGGGGGTTTCTTCTGTGTTTGTCATTTCCAGAATGAAACACTTTGTAAGAAAATGTACTATTCCAGTCCACTTTAGTTCACTCACTCCCAGGATTACAGTGTTTAGAACATCTGTTTCTCATTTTATAATTTCAAATTTATTTTGATTCATACTTCTCATGTTCCATGTTCCTATTACATGTGCCAAACAGCTTTGGACTTTCCTTTGCATCCATTCTTATCAACAACTGAATGTCCTTTCAGCTTTAGTGCAGCTGCATCATTAAGAATAGTACCACTCGTACTTGTGTTCTACTCTTCCTCGATAGCTGATTGAGTGCTATCTGACCTGGGAGTTCCGTCTTCTGACACTTTTCTTTTCTTTTTTTGGATCATATGGTTTACCATTGCCTTCTCCACTATGGTACTAAACCAGGTTAGCTGAAGTGTCACTGACCTTGTCTATGAAAGATCCTCCAACAGTGTCACCATCCACTATGGCTGCTGCCCAGTAGCTACCCTTCAAGGATTCCTCCACCCCCATCACCATTGGAACTATCAGTTGTCTTCTGCTGATGTGGCCATTGGTTCTTGAAGGGGATGGATGCATCTTATTCTGGTGTCTCAGCTGTGACCATTCTGCATTAATTGACTCTGCTAGGAGTTTAGCCTCTTGACCAGAGTCTAAACTCCTTACAGTATTACTCTCAGCTTTGCTGACACACAAAAAAACCCTCACCATGTTAAGGTGTGCATCCAAGAGGTGCAGTCCAAGGGAGGTTTCTCCACCACCATAATTTGAAGGAATCTATTCTTCGGTGCTTGGCCTTCCTTATGGTCCAACTCTCACAGCCATACATGACTACTGGGAATACCATCGCTTTGACTATACAGACTTTTGTTGGCAGGGTGATGTCTCTACTTTTTATTATGCTGTCTAGGTTTGCCATAGCTTTCCTCCACAATAGCAGGCATCTTTTAATTTCATGGCTGCAGTCACCATCTGTAGTGATCAGAATGATCTTGGTCTGAATCCAAAGCAAACCATTCAACATCATAATCTATATGCACCCCCTTGCCCAGATTGCCCAGAGGCATGGACTGGGATGTCACAAGTATGCAGATGACACCCAGCTCTATCTGTTGTTGGGCGGTTAGTCTGACTCTAGTTTGGGAGTTCTGGATCTGGCATTGCAGGCTGTGGCTGGTTGGCTTAGACTGAGCCAGTTTAAATGGAACCCAACGAAGATGGAGGTCCTGTGCCTGAGTCGGGGTGGCCTGGGTGAGGGATCTCACTCCCGACTTTCAACAGTGTACCGTTGGTGCTGGCATCAGAGGTTAGGAGCTTAGGAGTGCTCTTGGATGCCTCCCTAATGATGGAGGCCCAGGTAGCAGTCACTGCCAGGTCAGCCTTTTATCACCTTCGGCTGATCAGGCAGTTGGTTCCCTTCCTCGAACGCAACGACTTGGCAACAGTGATCCATGCAATGGTCACCTTGAGTTTAGACTACTGTAACACTCTCTACATGGGGCTGCCTTTGACCCAAATCCGGAGGCTTCAGCTAGTGCAGAATGCAGCGGCTAGGCTCCCTATGCAGGAGCACATTCAGCCTATGCTAAAAGCACTGCACTGGCTGCCTATAGCATACCGGATTCGCTTCAAAGTGCTGGTACTTACCTTTAAAGCCCTTTATGGTCAGGGCTCTACCTACATGTGATGTTGTTGAATGGTTTGCTTTGGATTCAGACCAAGATCATTCTGATCACTACAGATGGTGACTGCAGCCATGAAATTAAAAGATGGGTAACACCAAAATCAGATTGATTATATAATTTGCAGTCAAAGATGGAAAAGCTCTATACAGTCAGTAAAAACAAGACCTGGAGCCATGGTAGGGATTTATAAAATTATAGATGGGCTGCAGAAAGTGGAAAGAGTTTTTTCCTCCTTCTCCTATAATGTTGGGATCCAGGGGCATCCAATGAAAGTGACAGGCAGAAGCTTCCCATGTGGCTTCTGCATCATGTGGTTCAGAAGGATAGGAGCACAGGGATGGGAGGTTCCCACCTTATTCTCAGGCATCCTGGCCTTCTCATTTCAACTGCCATAACTGAGTGTACAACATCTCTTTTAAATGTGAAACCAAGCAGTATTGATAAAAAGACGAGTCACATACTTCTTGAACACAGAAAAATATTTAATTCTATTCTAGATAGCACTGTATACAGATTGGCAACTGGTCTGTCATAGAGCAATATAAACCAAAAGGAAAGAAAACAACAAACAGGACGTTGTGGCCTATTAGAATTGCCAATGAACAGGCAAAAGGCCATTTTCAAGATCTCTCTTCATGCTTCTGAAATAAGAGAGCATGAAAGCCCTGTTGATTTCATTCAGTACAAACACATAGAAGTTAGAAGAACCTGATTATTAGGAACATTATTCCCAGTTGGGACTTCCCAAGACCAAATGAATAAAAAAGACCAACTTCAGTACTGCTATTTTTAAAGAGTAAAGTACAGTCACACGAGAAGATCAATCTGTACTTCACATCTCTTGGTTCCTTATAGATCACAGCAACTTCAAGAAAGAAGATTGGCTGGCCACACCTCTCACAGGTGACAAATATACTTATAAACACATAGATGGAATTCCAAAAATGAGTTAGATTAAAAAAAGAAGAAGAACTCATTCATCAGGCAATTAGAATGTCTGCAGAAAGATGTTTACACAGAGACAAAGGGCAAGTTTACCTCTTCAGGTATCTAAAGGAAAAGAGATTTAGCCAGCTACTACCTCAAAGTTTCAAACTGATCCAACAAACAAGTGGTTTCATCTACACATCCCAAAATTACATCCTGAACATTGTTTCAGCATAGTTAACCCCAGAGAGATTAATACATACAGAGATTTGTTTTGCCATACCTAACTTCCCTTTAAAAATGCCCAGTAATTTGTATTCAAATTATTTTTGTGAATGTCCAAAAAAGCTACCACACACTGTAAAAAGTTCTGTTTCATGACACAAAATGCAGGTAACATGTACTTAACATAATTGATGATAGGTTAAAAGGTTGGCAGTACAACTCAGAGAAGCATATAAATCAAAAGGAGCAACGCATCTGGAAACATAAGGAACAGTGCAATCTAAAGCACAGCTATACCTTCCTAAGCATGACTCTGCTTACAACTGTATTGTAAAATATGGGAAATATTAAATAGTGGGTTTAACATGGCAGAGGCGAAGGCAGAGTGATTTCAACAAGCAGCAGTTTATTGAATCTCAACAGGAATGCTTTACATGGGGCAACTGCCCTAACTATATACACCTAAGCCACTCCCAGCCCCCATGCGATTGGTGAATTCAAATGGCCTCCAGGCTCCAGATTGGCTGGCTCCCCTCAGGGGCCAATCCACAGGCAGGTTCCAGGATCCTGTCTGCCTTTGTTCTGGGTCTTCAAGCTCCAACTAGGTGGCCTGCCCAGACAAGGCCAGACATGTCTCCCCACTCTCCATCTAGGTGGCCTGCCAGACAAGTCCAGGCTGGCCTCCTTATGCTGGCTACTAGCACCAGCAGCCGTTAAGCCTGAGTGGAAGATTGCACATGTCTAGACATAACAGGAAGCCCAGTAGAAATATTAGGAAATGGATGTATTTGTGTATATATTTATATTATGCATGTCATTTGTTCACACTGTCTACTGAATCCAGTAGCCCCAATCCAGAGAACTGACAACACAATAGAAGGCTGCACATCTTCCACTGATAATTTGATAGGCAGTGCAGGAACATTAGTTGTATGTGATCCCTACAAGCAAGCAAGCTAGCAGTAAGGGAGCCCCATTTGCATGTCACTCTTCCTGGGCAGTGCTATAAATACAGTAAATATAATGTTGGAGGGGAATCCACATAGTATCTGCCTCAGATAAAATCATCTAAAATGTTTTACATCATGACATGTCTAAACATTTGACAACAAGTAAAAAATCAAATCAAGTTTCTCACTCTCTGTCAAAAATTTAATGACAAATATGTTTAGACATGCCATACCTAAAACATCTCTATGGATCACGACTGGTTTGGAATTAGAGATCTGAAGGAGGAGGGGGAAATGGCAGGCCAGGAGGAAAAACAACAGAGAATTGCCCCATGCAGGATCAGTGCTACTGCTAATGCAGAGGCATTTACCACAGTGATGAGAGTAAACTGGAGCATTGGCCCAGTGTGGAAGTGATCTCAGATACATCCCCAAAAGAGCATAAGTAAATAGTGGCTTGTAGATAGACTTGAGGCATGGGAAAGTCTCGAGTTACTGGGACCAGTACAATGGCAGCTCGATTGGCTGAGAGCATTGTGGGGGAGAGAGGTTTGCTGAATGGCTGCAGGGATTCCTTGAAGGATCATACCTAGGTCCTTTTTTTCAAGACGCTTTATATATGACCTTGGTCAGATTTTGGCATATAATCATATTCACGGTGGCCTTTCATGTAAAGTAGTGCAGAATAAAGACACACTTCACTTGACCTTCTAGCAGGAAAGGAAGTAGAGCACCTAACGGTGGAGAGATAATATTTCAAATGAGAAACAGACAATGTTTTTTGGAATAGAACACCCACAACCAAAAGTATGCATAATTTCTGAATATCATCTCTATTGAACTTTTTTTGTATCCAAGATGCATACAATTCTTATCTCAACTTATCTATCACAAGCTACTAGCCTTGGTCTAAAAGGTCAAAGTGATAATTTAAAGTGGTAATTTATGCTGTCTGTTATGAATGAAGACCTGTATTACATTAGTCACAGGTCAGTTATAAGTTTTCAAGAACAGAGTCACCTTTCCTTTCATTTAAAGCATAAAGCAATATGATTATACACATGATGTATAATTTTGATGTGTGTTTTGTTGATGCCTGTTGATAATTCTTCTGTTTTTATATCTCAATGTTTTTTTAAAAAATTGGCAAAATACTATTGACAACAAAAAAATCAGATGTTGTATCTACAAGTTGTATATTTAGCATTACATTCTATTCCCCACACAGTGAAAGCTGATCACTTTGGTGTTACTCAGGCATACATAGCATAAGAGTTAAACCAATTTCATGCTATCCATATGAAACTAGTTCATGCCACAAATACACAGTACTCCCTGCTGTGATTAAAGGAGGCATAGCAGCCACTGAGAGTTATGCAGAACAGGGGAAAGAAAGATTTGGAGGAAAGGAAGCATATACCATGTACAAAGAAGGGCTGCATTTTTAAAAAAAGTAATATATTGGCATGTTCCTAAATCTGTGGTAGTGTATTTTATGAAATATAGGACATGTTTTACATTACTTCCTTCATTCCAAGAAGGCACTCTCCACATTTTACAATTCTGTTGCACTTCTAGATATTTAACAGATTTCACTGAAAATGTCGAGACAGTGTGTGACTGCAATAAAAAGGCCCAATGCTATGCTGGGGATTATTAGGAAGGGCATTGAAAACAGATCAGCCAATATCATAATGCCCCTATATAAATCAATGGTGCAACCTCATTTGGAATACTGTGTGCAAGTTCTGGTCAACACACCTTAAAAAGGATATTATACCTTTGGGAAAAGTGCAGAAAAGAGCAACTCGAATGATAAAAGGGTTGGAACACTTTCCCTATGAGGAAAGGTGAAAGCGCTTAGGGCTCTTTAGCTTGGAGAAACGACGACTGAGGGGAGACATGATTGAGGTTTATAAGATTATGCATGGGAAAGAGCAGGTAGATAAAGAGGTACTTTTCTCCCTTTCTCACAATACAAGAACTCGTGGGCACTCCATGAAATTGCTGAGCGGTCGGGTTAGAACGGATAAAAGGAAGTACTTCTTCACCCAAAGAGTGATTAACACATGGAATTCACTGCCACAGGAAGTGGTGGGTGCTACAAGCATGGACGGCTTCAAAAGGGAATTAGATAAGCATATGGAGCAGAGGTCCATCAGTGGCTATTAGCCACAAGGTATAGCTAGGGGCTCTGGGGCAAGTGATGCTCTGTCTTCTTGGTGCTTGGGGGGGGGTCACCAGTGGGAGGGCTTCAAATGTCCTGGCCCCACTGGTGGATCTCCTGATGGCACTGGTATTTCTGGCCACTGTGTGACACAGAGTGTTGGACTGGATGGGCCTTTGGCCTGATCCAGCATTGGCGTCTCTTATTTTCTTATGAGAATACAGACATGTCCAAATTTGTGCTTACTGCTTTGGTATGCACACAAGAACTAAAATGCTGTTCAAAGCTTCATTTCTGGGTTCTTCTCTCTCTCCAACCAATACACCTCTGCCTCATTTGTTTAACTTTTCCTTTTTATCTCTCTTTTTCTCTTATATGGGTCCTTTGCCATTCTATCCTTGTCATATACACCTTTCTCACTCCTGGGAATCATAAATTAATGCTCCACTGCTACCTTCATTATTGACTTATAGCGACAAGTTTGGGTAGAAAGCTTCCACTTAAGGTTGTAGATAAGTCTGTCTTCTCTGTAAAAGGCAGCAAAGCAGCATTTAAATTAATCCCAGGGGGAAAGCTGGCAGGAGCTGGGGAGTTGCCAGTTCAAGACAAGTCAATCCAAAGTAATGACTGAGTAAACACTCAGGGTAATATTGACAGCAGCATAATAGAGCTTGGGAGTGAGGGTAAAGGCAGCAAAGCAGCATTTAAATTAATCCCAGGGGGAAAGCTGGCAGGAGCTGGGGAGTTGCCAGTTCAAGACAAGTCAATCCAAAGTAATGACTGAGTAAACACTCAGGGTAATATTGACAGCAGCATAATAGAGCTTGGGAGTGAGGGTAGGACGGTGAGTGAGGGCAATGTATGGTGACTAAGGGGCCAAGGGAGGTGATGGTTACTGGAGATGGAAACACATTATAGGTGTCTATATGCCAATGCTAGAAGTGTCCATGGTAGAATGGGGGAAATCTATGGGGTACAGTCATTTCTGGGTATAAGTTCTATAGGCAGGACAGGGAAGGACAAGTTGGTGGAGGTGCTGCATTGTACATCAAAGAGGGCATTGAATCAAATAAGCTAGAAAACATCAGGGGAATTAACTTCCCAAGAGAAGCAAGATGGGTAGAAATCCTGGGCCCTAAGGGTTACTTAAAAGTGGGGGTGTACTATCTCCCACTTGATCAAACCATTGAGGCTGACCTTGAGATGGAGAAGGAAATAAGGGAGGTGACTAAAATAAATAATGTTATGATACTGGGAGACTTAAACTACCCTCTCATTGACTGGGTAAACATGTGCTTGAGTCATGCTGTAGAAATGAGATTCCTATACATCATAAATGATTGTGCACTGGAACAACTGGTCAGAGGGCCAGTTGGACTTGGTTTTGAGAGGCTCTCAAGACCTGGTGAAAGATGTAGAGGTTGTTGCACCAATTAGGAACAGTGATCACAATGTTATTAAGTTCAGCATTCAGGTCAATGGAAAGTTACTCATAAAGTCCAAATTGTAACACTTGATTTCAAAAGAGGGAACTTTACAAAAGTGAGGGGAAACCATACTAATTGAAGCTGAGACAGAATGCACTCCACAAGCTAGGAAAGGCACTGCCTAGTCTAAAAGAATGCCTACATGGTTAACAACACAAGTCAAGGAAGCCATAAAAAGTAAAGAGGCTTCTTTTTAAAAGTGGAAGGTGTAACCCAAGGAATTGAATAAGAGAGAGTACAGGCTCTGGCAAAAGAAACTAAGTCAATAATTAGGCATGCAAAAAGAGATTTTTGAAGACCAGGTTGCTAAAAGCATCAAGACAAATAAACATTATTAAAAATATATCCGGAGCTGGAAACCAGCCAGAGAAGCAAGGATAGCCAAGGAATAAAGGGATTGCTAAAGGAAGATGGGGAGATCACAGAGATGCTCAATGATTATTTTTTTTTTGCTACTGTGTTCATTGTGGAAAGTGTGGGGTGTGACCACAGTGGCCACAGTGGCCACAGCCAGTATTTTCAGGAAGAGGGTCTGAAGAACTGGATCAAATTGATGTGATGAGAGATGAAGTTCTTGACCTATTGGGGAAATTAAAAACCAAAAAGAAGAGAAGAAGAAGAGAAGAGATTGGATTTATACCCTGCCCTTCACTCGGAGTCTCAGAGCGGTTTACAAACTCCTTTCCCTTCCCCTCCCCACAACAGACACCCTGTGAGGTAGGTGGGACTGAGAGAGCTCTTTCAAGAACTGCTCTTTCAAGGTCAGCTCTTGTCAGAACTATGGCTTGCCCAAGGTCATCCAGTGTCAGCAAGCTGCCATGGTTTATCAGATGTATATGTGCTTAACCTGTAAGTGCCCTTTAACCCTGCTTTCCTTTCTGTAATAACTTCATATGTTTATAGTTGTTGCCTAGCAACCCAGGCACATGCTCACAGACAAGCAGCTTGTTAGTGAAACGCAAAACAACTCAAGGGCAGGTGGAGAGATAAGGATTATTGCTGTAGTTTGCTTGGGTTTCGCTTTTCTTCAGAGCCTGGGAACAAAGATGTTTTGGAGTACATGGACCGTTCTGATTCCCAGCACTTTGGCGCTATTTCTTTCCTAGCGGGAATGTGACCCATTGGTGTAGAGGCTGTTTGAATTCCTTTCATATTACATGCTCGGTTCATGTCATTCTAATCAGAAACCTTGTTAGTGAATCATCCTTTCAATAAAGTCATCCTCTTAACTGAGAAGTGACTCGTTGATTGATGGCAACCTTACATCCAGCAGCTGCAAGTGGAGGAGTGGGGAATCAAACCCAGTTCTCCCAGATTAGAGTCCATGCACTTAACCACTACACCAAACTGGCTCCAGATCCTGATGGCATACACCCAAGATTTCTTAAGGAACTTAAATGAAAGGTAGTTGATCAACTAACCCATATATGTAACCTATCCCTAAATTCAGCTGCTTTTCAACCTATTTCGCCCTTGGGACAGAGTTCAGCCCCATGGTTTATTGCAAATCTGGATGAGCTAAAAGCTGTTATTATTGTTATTGTTGTTATTATTATTGTTGTTGTTGTTGTTGTTGTTATTTATTCAATTTATACCTTGCCCTCCCCGCCAAGGCAGGCTCAGAGTGGCTTACATAAAATTCATATAAATACACTTAAAAGAGTCACAAACAGCATCATCATAAAATAACATGACACGTCATTTAAAAAAACCTAAAGTGCTGGAACATGGTCTAATAAAGTGCGAGAGTAGAGGCTTCAAGTTTGCAATACTACTTAGGTGGTGATACAATCTTGAAGGTATTCTCACCAGCTCAATTTGTTCAACTTATTTGTGCAGCGGGCACAGGCTGTAGGTAGTAAGGCCAGGCCACAGGGACACACCTCGGTGTTTAATGCAGCTCCTTAGCCAAAAAGAAAACCCTGGAAGACCTATGAAGTGGTGGAAACAGTGATAAAGAAATATTATTTCTCTGAGACCACTACATCACATTGCAACCATAGTTCACAACCACTCCAATTATTTAAAGTATCTCAACATCTGCTGACTCCTAAATCTGAGCCTTTATTTTCTCAGGAACAAACAATTAGCTGTGATATCTTGGCAAAGCTTTTTACTGATAAAATAACATTAATATACTCTGAACTCTAATATAATACAACATAATACAATACAATATACTGTATTGTAATATAATATAACGCAGGCAGAAGAAATGCCTAATATAGCATTTGGTCTGCTTATGGACCATTTTTACCCAATTACCATAATGGCTGTTGACAGGATCTTGGGATCTGTGAATACCACTACTTGTGAATGTGGATCCTTGCCTATCCTGGCTGCTAAAATCATGTGAGAACCATTTTAATGCACCCTTGATGTCCATCATACACCAGTCATTAACCTATGGCACTATGGCCGAGTTCAGACTGGCAGTTTGGCCCGGCAGCCAAATGTTTCAGGAGCGTTTCAGTAGCGGATTAAAGGGGCGGGTTCACACAGGCATATCTTTCAGGCGTCTCCCAGCCGTACTCAAGCCATCTTGTGCTGCTTTCCTCCCGAGTTTAAAAAGTACCAGGTGAAAGTGGTAGCAAACTGTGTAGAGCGGGTTGATTCCAGTTCCATGAGTGTGAACGCAAGGGCTGCTAAGGTGGGAACAACCCACAGTCGTTCTTAAGAGGCGCTGGCTGTTTCTGCGACAGGCACCGCATAGGCGCATGCAGCGGAGCGTAGAAACAGCTGCTAACAACCCTCCAGGGGCGGGCCAACAGTGTGAATGCTCCCTTGCGCTTCCTCCATGGTATCCTACTGGTTCATTCACTGTGGTGTGAACGGGAATACCGCGACCAAGCTGTTCTCGGTCTGTTCCGGGTCTTCTTTGCCATGACTCCCTAGCGCTTCAAATTGCCAGTTTGAACTCAGCCTACATAAAAGATAACTGTTTGGGAAGGTATTTTTATAAAGGAAATAAGGCTACATCACAACAGACTGGTCAAGGAAAATGTACTGTGTTTTTACTTATGTAATACTATGTTCAGAATTGTTTAACATGTCATCTTTAATAATTAAGCTATGTTCAAATGACAGCTCCATATCAAATTTTGATAATTCCTAATACTATCAAATTGCTTATTTGATGTGTATCAACCTACTGGTTGCAATGATTTACATTGTGTAACACAATGGGGGGTGTTGAATGGTATAGTCTAGCTCGATGTCATCAGATCTCAGAAGCGAAGCAGGATCGGTACTTGTATGCAAGACCACCAAGGAAGACTTTGGAGAAAGGCAATATCAGACTATAAAAAACATAAATAATAACCAAAAATACTGGGGGTACTCCTAGAGTCTCAACTTGATGATGCCACTGTCAGCTCTTCACCCAGAAGTTATGCTTCCCTCCCCATGCCCCCCAAACCTCCCAGGTTCTGGCCAGCACTATGTTCCCCCCATAAACACACATATCAGGGAAGACATGTACCCTTCTTTCATAATGAACCCTATCCCAATGACAAAAGGATAAACCCAAGCAGCAGCTCTCATCGGGCACAAGTCAGAATTTAGTATACACAAAACAAAACAGATAGTAGCTAGTTGGGAGCTAATGCTTATAGCTTTGCAGGTGTATGATATTAGCTATCCCTGTTTCCCTAATCCTAGTATTATGTTTGCAGAGTGCTCTCCCTGTACAGCACTTTGACTAAAATACCTCTTCAGCTAGCTTGTGAGCAAGATATAGGACCGTTCCACTCAACATTTAAGTCAGATATCTTATGATCTGTATGCAGTATCTTGGATGCATGAACTAGGGGGGAAAGCACCAACTTTTAGGTAGATGTATGATAAGTATCTCTGCTGGAAGTCCTTCTCACATACATCATGCAGAAGCCTTATAGACAGAGACACCAGCGCCTAATAAAAAATTGAAAGTCACTGCACGTAGGAGATAACAAAGTGCTGGTTATGGGCCACAGCAACAGGAAGTTCAGGTGTTTGTTTAATATTCAGCAACCATATTCCTAAGTAGTCCATGCACATTTTTTAAAAATTACATTAAATGTTTCTGCACTTTTTTTATACCCTGTAAGGAGAGATCTCTCCAATAATAGGTAATGGGACTAGGGAAAAGGAAAAACTTACCAAAAAAAGAATCAGAAAGACATTTAGCAGAAAATGACTTATCTTTGCATCTGTTATTTCAATAAAATGCTAAGAACACTGAGCATTTTTTCCCCTTTTCTTGTCACATGCATTGCTTTTGGCAAAAAAATAATGTTATGTGTTTTTAAAGCACTTTGAAAACTAAAGTGATAACCTAGAAAAGCACTGAAAAAGTAACAGATATCCAGATGCATATGCACAATTCTATGGATACATTTCTATAATATACATTGTGCCTTTTGGAGACAGCAGAATAAAATATGCATGCGCTTATATTAACAACACAGCTAGAATTAGACTTATGGCTTTTTACCCCAAATGCCTCACTTCAGTATTTAGTAAAGCTGTATTTTTATACAACTTCAGCATATTTTCAAAAGAAAAAGAAATCAAAGTATTTTTAGTGTTGGGAAGTGAACTAATTTATGGTTTTATATCTGCTACACAAGCAACACATGGACTTTGCACATATCTGTATACCATGAGCCAAAGAAAGCTGTTTGCATCACCTACTGTGAGAGACTTCACATAGGGAACCCTTGCCTGCATTTTATGTGAATGTAGCTTGCACACATTCAGCTCAGAGAGGATCATGGGAAGAAGAAGCACATGTTAGCCATTGTGAGCAGAGAACAACGACTAAGAGGAAGAATTCCCCCATTACTGCAAAGACGAGATGTCACGCAGGACACAAACCTGATCTGCATCTGTATAGCAGTTTCCTGTTGATGGTACCTTGAATGCCTGGGAAAGCCAAGATTCATCTGTACTTCAAAGGAGATACAGGAAGCCGACATTTCACACCTGGCCAGATGGCTATTCCCTGAGATAGAGTGTAGTATTTCAAATGTTGGCCCTACCCATAGCATACCTGCCCCTTTTCCACATGCACCAATAGGGAAGAACTATGGGATTGACTTGTAAGTAGGTGGGATTACAGATTCACAAGGTGCCACCCACCTGGAGATTCAACTATAAAAGTAAAGACCCAAACCCTAGGTCTTTGCTAGCCACCTCCCTTCTCCACGACCTCTTTCTTCTTTTCTACCCCTAAGGTCCAGCTTTCTATCCAACAATTATTTGTCTACTTTAAGATCTCTTGGAACTGCAGCCAAAGAGGTCCATGCTTGCTTAGCTGGTTCTAGCAGGTGTGATTTAGCTTAAACCCCTAGGTATTACTTTCTACCCCATTCCCATTGCAACAGACAAGACCTCTGGACACAGGCGAGTATAAATCGAAATAGCTACCTCCCTCCCTCCAAGTAACTGAGAATTTATTTTATTTCTATCTCTGTAATTCTAAAGGAACCTTGAGTGTATGTGAATTGAGAGATTATTTTGTATGTGTGACTTTGATATCGCTTAGGAAAGAAATTATTTCTTTTGGAAAAACACCCGTGTGGTCTACATTACTGGGACTCTGGGTTTGGACACGACCCTGGTATAGCTGGTCAGAACTCACACTAAAATATAGTTAGCCTCAGCTATAGATAAAGCTGTTGGCGTAACATCAGGCATGCCCCACTTCTTCAATTGGTAAGATTTCCAGGCCAGCAGTTTCTGGAGCTGGTTCCCCGTGGAGGAGAAAAAGAGAGTGCACTGGTGCGTTTGTAGCATTTGCTTCATTTACAAATACACAAGTAGAGCAGAGGTGAAACCAAAGAGACACACCTACAAGGCAGCACATCCGCACCAGTCACCAACCCATGTAACACTTCTAGAGACGGAAATCCTGCAACCCCAAGGTGCTTCAGTCAACTTACAACATCTGCTTCAATGTCTCTTTCAGAATACAAATTGTACTTTCTTTTCACAACTCTACCAAGAACTGATGAGATCTGGGACAGACCCATTTCCTAAGGCTTAAGGCCCATTGAGGAGCTAACTATAGTGGTTAATATTATTATTCATTTGTTGTAAGTCCTGGCTCTCCCAAGGCATGCCATCACAGACCAAATGCATAGGCTAGAACAATTCAGAAATTCATAGCTAGTAACAGTATACAAGGGCTTAAGAACAAATGTGCTAATAGGATAGTATGGTTAAACAGACTGATATTGAAAAGTAAATGTCAATAGTCTTTTAATAAGTCATCCACATCACTACAATTGTTAAAACCAGAATAAACATTTTTGATTTTGAATGGATGGCTTATTAAGCAGTGATTTCATGAACCAAAATGGTACATACCAAATTATGAAAATAGGGGGGGGGTATTCGTGGAGAACAGCACCCTCTGATTTACAAAAATAATGGCACAGTGCACATATTATACATTAAGATCAGTCTATATACCTGCCACCATAAATCAATCTATATACCTGCCACCATAAATACAACTTCTAGGAAGCTTTACTTATCAAAAGCTTTACTGAAATCACATCAACAGAGTTCCCACAATCCAGTAAGCTCGTCACACGATCAAAGAAGGAAATCAGGTTGGTCTGACAAGATCTGTTGGGGACAAAACCATGCTGACTTCCCTGGATCACTAAGTGGTCCTTCAGATGCCTACAGATCGATCCCTTTAAAATCTGCTCTACTATCTTCCCAGCAACAGAAGTCAGACTTACTAGCCTGTAGTTTCCCAGGTCATCCTTCTTCCCTTTCTTAAAGATTGGGATAACATCTGCTCTTCTCCAATCTTGTGGCACATCCCCAGTCCTCCAGGAGGCCTTGAAGATGATGGCAGGGCTTTTGTAAGTTCCTTAGAAAGTTCTTTGAGCACTCTTGGGTGCACACCATCTGGCCCAAGCGATTTGTATTCGTCCAGTGCAGCCAGGTGCCCCTCCACAACCTTATTGTCAATGTCAACTGGATACTCAGGTGTTCTGTTACGTCCTATACCACCTCTAGATGGACTTGAGTTCTTCAGGAAGAAAACAGAGGCAAAAAAGTAATTAAGTCTGTCTGCTTTTTCTCTGACCTCCACCAGAGTTTCTCCTTTTACTCCCAAAAGTGGTCCACTTGTGTCTTTTACCTTGTGTTTGCTTCTCACACACCTTAGAAGTTTTTATTATTGTAGCAAGCCAGACTCAACTCATACTGAGCTTTGGGTTCTCAGATGGCTGATCTGCAGTACCTAGTAACTCTTTAGAGATCTGACCTTCCCTCCATTTCCTTTTTTCCCCTTAGCTTATTTTGAAGCTCTCGGTTCATCCACATCGGTTTCTTGGAGTCCTTACCATGTTTCCATCTTGCTGGAATAGTGAGGGCTTGAGCTCGCAAAAGCTCATGTTTGAGAAGAGCCCACCCTTCACTCGCTCCTTTCCCTATCAGCAAACTCCCCCACAGAATGACTCCCATCAAGCCTCTGAGTTTGTTGACGTCGGCCCTATAAAAATCTAACCTATGAGTCTGGCTATGAACTTCCTTGACCTCCCCACAGCAACTGGAATTCAAGGAGGACATGGTCACTTCCCCCTAAGGTCCTCACCACCTTCACCCCATCTACCAATTCTTCCCTGTTGTTTAATATTAAGTCTAGTATGACCGAGCTTTTGTAGCTTCCTCCACCATTTGAAAAAGGAAGTTGCATGATTCTTGTCGCTTTGCTGAGCCTGTCTCCCAGCACACACCAAGGAAGTTGAAGTCTCCCATAATTATAAGGTTCTGATGTTTGGACACTCTACCAATCTGTCCAAGGAGGGCAGCATCTGTTTCCCGTCCCTGGTCAGGTGGTCTGTAGCAGACTCCAACAACAATACCCTTTGTCCTACCTCCCCTTATTTCCACCCATATACTTTCCATTGGGCTGTCAACCACATTCTCCAGAACTTCCTGATATTCTAGCCCTCTCTTCACATTCAGTGCCACACCATCTCCTCTTCTACCCTTCCGGTTTTTCTTGAACAACTCATATCCATCCACTACCACATCCTAGCCATGAGAATCATCCCATCAAGCCTCAGTGATTCCTATTATACCATAGCTCTCTGTTTGCAAGAGAATCTCAAGCTCTTCCTTCTTATTACTCATACTACGGGCATTGGTATACAGACATTGGTGTATTGGTATAATAGGATGTTGCAGTAGATAGAACCTTTCCCTCTACATCAGCCCAAAACTGAATAAAATGAATGCCCCAAGCAGAGCATCCTGACTAATCTATACTGGATTTGCAGGCATATGTATGAGGCTTAGAAAAATTGCTTCTTTGGTGTAATAGCAATTCCTTGTATATGATTTTAGAAGGAGGTGAGGGATATTCTATTCCTTTACTAATAGCAGTATTGGGTGAGTACCCCAAGCCGTAGGTCCTCATGTGCAGCAGCAACTGTGCTTGAGACTCTGTTCACTTGCCTCTGAAATATATCATTGATGTTGGGTTATGGAGGTCATAAGGGAGAAAAAGTTCAGAAAGGAAACTGAGTTCAAATGATCTGAGAAACACACTGCTGTAAGGAACAAATACAATTGGTAGAACTGTAAGTTATTTAGACAGTTATGTCATCTCAGGCAGCAAACAAGGTTTAACATAGGTTGCGACTCCCCTTTTTTTTACAATCATCTGCCGCCACAAAGCACACTCCCAGTCTTCTATATTCCAGCAATTTTTCATCCTTCTTTTTAATATGCGTCTCCTGAATACATAATACATCAGTGTTAAGTTTTTTCGCCTGACAAAATATCTTTCTTCTTTTTTGTGGTGTATTCAGTCCGTTGATATTAATCGACGCAATTCTAATCTTTTTCTTATCCATTCTATTTGTCCTTTAATTCTTCTTCCTTCTGTCGTCTTAACCTTGTAATTACAGCGAGTTGCCCAAATTTCTTATATCTTTTTGTTCTTTTTTCCTTTTGCTTTCTGTGTTGCCGCTTCTTGGCCTTCACCTTGGGAGTCCTGAGAGTCTTCTTCTGATTTACTATCTTCTTCCTCCTCGTCACCCAAATCTTGACCATATTTTCCTAAAAATTCTTCTAGTTTCATTATTGAATTTAGTCTATGGCCTTTCCCCTTGTATGCAAAGGCGATTCCTTCCGGTATCAACCATCTGTAGGTTATGTCATTTTTCCTTAGTAATTCCGCCAGGATCTGATATTCTTGTCTTCGTTCTCTAATCCTCCACGGTGTGTCTCTCAAGATCTTAACTTCATTTCCCAACACATTCACTGTTGTACATCTAGCCTTTTCCAGAATTTTGTCTCGAGTTACTCTCTTAAAGAATTTGACATGCACCTCTCTGGACGTAGCACAAAACTCGTCCTCTTGTCTTGCCCCTCTGCCTCAGCGAAGTCTCAGTATAGAGAAACAGACCGCCGTCCGTTTCTCAAACTCGGGAAATATCGCCTTGCACTAACTTCCCTCCTGGGATGGTTAGGAGATTATATGATCACAGCAAAGTCTCTCTAAAGGAGCAAGAATGCAGGCGAAACCAAGAGAACGCTCAGGCTCGCCTGCTGCCCCCAGAACCAGAACTGGATATATCAAAAACTGAATAAAATGAATGCCCCAAGCAGAGCATCCTGACTAATCTATACTGGATTTGCAGGCATATGTATGAGGCTTAGAAAAATTGCTTCTTTGGTGTAATAGCAATTCCTTGTATATGATTTTAGAAGGAGGTGAGGGATATTCTATTCCTTTACTAATAGCAGTATTGGGTGAGTACCCCAAGCCATAGGTCCTCATGTGCAGCAGCAATTGTGCTTGAGACTCTGTTCACTTGCCTCTGAAATATATCATTGATGTTGGGTTATGGAGGTCATAAGGGAGAAAAAGTTCAGAAAGGAAACTGAGTTCAAATGATCTGAGAAACACACTGCTGTAAGGAACAAATACAATTGGTAGAACTGTAAGTTATTTAGACAGTTATGTCATTACATAATTAGTCAGACAACATGTTATTTTATGCTACACAACAGGCAGTTCAAAAAAACCCCCGTTCGCGGGGAGGGCGGGGTAAAAATGCAAAAAATAAATATAAATAAATATAATAATAGTATGCTGCATCAAGGAAATCCAAATACAGTGACAAGAAATGCTGAATTCTGAAACCTATATAAAATTATTGATAATGTGCATGATTTCACTTATTGCTGCAATACATTCTGCAATGTTCATTGTTTTTGCATAATTTATTCTACTTCAGACAATCATCATAGGGAAAGCTATGCTGGGCACTGACAACTGGAAATCTTAATCAGAAACTCCACTGGCTCCTCAAATTTCATCAAACATTGCTCCAGCATTTTCAAGCATATGGGCATAAACATAAGGGCTAGAAAGTTACTTAAAAAAAAACAACCCTAAGATTCTCAGGAAGCTAGTCTGCAGCCAATACTGCATTTTGCAGTGCAAGAAGAATGGATACTCCAGCAGCACACTGCCCATAAGGGAGGTTAAAACTGTTCATTTTCCACAAGATATACAGACTTAAAGGGAGATTGGGGGAAAGACACAAAAGGAAATATGATGTGGAAAGCTATGTCCCATTACATATTGAAATGCTCCATTCCTGAAGACGTTCCCCGTAAGTTTCTCCCATCAACTTCTGAGAAGATTTTCATTGGGGTGACTTCCAAATATTTATTGGCAAGTTCAAATAGGAACATTATCAGATCAGCAGCTGGCTTTGTGTTAGCCACAGCCAAAAGCCACCATCATTACTTGGATGCTCGACCAATCACCTATAGACCAGATGCATATGACTGTACAGTTCCTGTCAAAGTTTCAGTAACAAGGATGTTTTCCATTGCTGTCATTATGATGTGGAAACTGCATACCTGTACAGTTTTGTTTTAGCCTATGTCTGATACAAAAATACACTATTTAAAATTTTTAAAGGAATGAGAAGAAATAACCTCCGGAGTGGCAGAAAAAAACTTTCCTTGATTCATTTTAAGATTCAGAATCATGAAGATTCTAAGTACATCGATTCCATCCAAGGAGCAACAACGTTTCTTCTATTCACTCATGACCTAGGCACCAAATACCCAAGGCTTTTGGGAATAAGGCTAGGGAATCCCAAATAGGTAACATTCCCACCTCTGCTCAGGTAGAGCCCTGGTGTGAGTTGATTTGTGCATGCTTGTTCAACTTCTGAAAGTTTCCACAAATGCAGTTATCATTACAATTGTTGCATTATCTCTCTCGGTGATTGTTCTCTTTCAGGCAAGTATAAAGGCAAGCTGAAAATAAATGTTTTGTCATAAAATTGCTATTCAAACAATAAAGAAGGGCTATAATAGTACCAAATAAAATCACCTTAAGGCCGCAGCACCGACTGACTTTGTGCCTATTCAGGCTGCACTGAGCACTTCGACCGGTCACAGACTCACGCTACCCATGGGAGCCCTTTCCACCACATCTGCACTTCACAGCAAAGCAGCTTTAAAAGCTGCACAGTCATCTTTGCAAGCTTCATGTACTATAGTGTAATGGGCATCTTAAATAAGAAGGAGAAACTATTACAATCGCTTTTGTGCACTTCAGAAAGTTCAAAATCAGTGTTGGGATGTGGAGGGTTTGGGTTGTTTTGATTCTAAGAATGACTTCTGTCTTCTTTGAAAGCTGAAATACCTTGGCTTGATCAGCTCTAGCCATGTAGTGCCACCCAGGGGCCAAATGCAACATTATCTAATTTTGCCACCTTGCTGAAAAAGTAATATGGAACTCATCCAGAACAGTCATCCTGTGCAGTCTTTAGCAGTCAAGCCATATGATGGTGGTACCTTCATTGTTCCACATATACTGATTATTAAAAACCACACATGAGCATTTAAGCTATAACAATCGAAGGACCACCAAAAAGACACAAACTAATTACACTGACAAATTGACAATGCACAGGTACCGGTGTAAGGCTGCATGCCCAATGCCTGGTTAAATGTGATTCGTTGCAACAATAAAGTAGAAAACGAGAGAGAGAGAGAGAAAAGTAGAAGAAGATAAAGCAGGAGATTACAGACCTTGCCGTGGTTTGATAAATGGCACTCTACTTCACTCTGCTTATTGTGTACTTCATACCTTGCTCCTGAATATGGAAGAGAATTTTATTAAAGATTTAGCCACGGTGCTGCTGGTGGTGGTGACTGTCTCACAGTAATTTTCCTACAAAGTAGTTTAATCTATCACAGGGCAGACAGTGCACCTTCTTACCATGTATCATATCTGTCTATTGAGTAAGTGCTATCCAAATGCAATTTCTTTTCATTTTTGGAATCTGTGATGCATATTCAAGATACATTTTCTTTTTGTCAGTGGCCTAAATTAGAAGCTGCATCAAGCAAAACTAAAAATAAAAAAATCACTAATAAAAAAGTAAACTCGACCACGGGCTGTGTTGCTCAGCAGTCTTAAAGTGAATAGTATTTTTTCTAATAATACTAAATTTTGTTCTAGTATGCATGAAGATGCAATTACCTTTATGCTCGAAACAAGGCTGCCACAGAAAACAGTATCAGTGTGTAAAGTTATCTTGGGATGGGAAAAGGAAACTAAACTGAAAACTTTGGGGTGTCCAATTCAAGTGCTGGTGGAGGGAACCCTCTTGCAAGGCCGGTGCTTCCATAAGGCAGGGTAAGGCCATTGCCTAGGGCACCACCAAAGGAGGGTGCCCCACTGGCCTGCTGCCCCACCCCCGCTCCAGCAGCCCTCCCTCGCCAAAAGGCCTTCGCCGCAGCAGCACTCCTACGGCCCACCCCGAGCCCTTCACCAGCGCGCCTGGAGCCGCCCAGCTCTGAAACTTTCCCTCTGCAGTCTTCCTTTCCTGCTCCAGCAGCGGGAGGGTGGTGAGCACTCTGGAGACGGCTGTCAAACTCCCTGGCTATGCCGAGCAGTGCAATATTCCTGGGTGGGAAGGGAGTCTCGGATTCTTCCGGGAAAGGAGGCTGCATGTGGACTCCCTCCCTCCCATGCCCAAGGGCTTCTTGTTCCATCCCTGGCAAGAGACTCCCCTCTTTGCAGCCCCCCAGACAGAAAGAAAAGGAGGCGGGGGGGACAGGCATGGGGAACAGCCCAGGACAGGCACCTAATGAGCCATGCAGCGCTGCCCAAAAAGTTTCCATCCTGCTCAGCTGGAAGCAAAGCAGAGTTGCTGCCTGAAAGTGCTGCTCACCCTCCACTGCCCGCCATGGTCTCTTTGGAGCTCCTCTTGCAGCCTGGCACAGGCCCCCCCCCCATGAGTGACACCACCCCCCCCCCGCATGCATTTGCAGCTCTCCCAGTCCTGGTTCAGGGGCTGCCCTGCACCGAGTGGGCAGCGAAAGAATGTGAATTCCAACGGCTGAGAGGTAAGAAATGAGTTGGTTTAAGAGAGGTTTATGAATTGGTGCCGTTGTAAAGGTACATGTTCCCAACGACCTTAAAAGTCTGGTGTTGTGTGTATTTACTTCTGAGTAAATTCAGGATCTCAGAGAGATCGGTGTGCTAACATTCTTGTGTGGGGAAAGCGTGATGGTGCTTTCTCTGGGGCTTTTGTGGTTGCACTTAGCCAAAGCAGGTGTCTATTTGTGTCAAAGAGAGTGGGTTACTCCCTGACGTCGCCCAGGAGGCGCAGATGGGCGAGTGGGCCGAGGAAAGCATGGGCGCTCGCTGGCTCCCTCTCCGTGCTGCTGCGAGGCTGGTACAAAACATGGCCAGGCTCCAACACCCCGAAGCAGGCAAGTGCCCGGCCAGCAGAGAAACAAATGGTAGTTGCTGACGTGGGCGTTGGAGAGAGATGCCCAAGGGCCAAAGTGGGGTTATAAGCCGGTGCTCACCGTGCCGCAATCTGTAAATGAATAACACCCTGCCACCGCAAAGGGCCAAGCCTCAGCTTAGGCTCTTGCGCCCCCTAACGGCCCAAGGCCACACAAAGCCCCTGCCGCAGATCATCCAAAAAGATGTCCATACCAACTTCAAAAAGGTGAACGCCATCATTTCTGAACAAGCGAACATCTTTAGCCATTATGCCAGGATGAGGCAAGTACATGCCCAGGCCCCCCTCAAGTGCCTTGTGAATATCCCGATTGGCTTTTCGCCTTGCCTCATCAATAGCCAAGGGGCTGTAGGAACCTCGCCACACCAAGCGTGATACCATAGCTGACCAAATCAACTTAGTCTCAGGCCACCACCGCTTGATAAATTGGAAATCCGACTGAGCCTGCAAAATCAAGGCTTTCCCTTTTATGAGGCCCAGATCGTTGCCTCCCAAATGGATAAGCAAAACATGAGGCGAGGGCCCAACCCTCCCTTCAAACAATAACTTCAGCAAACCAGGCTGTAATCCCCTGCGGCCGCACCACTCAACTGTGGCTGTCTGGCCCAACCCCAACTGTGAGCCAATGGATGATCTTTTGGCCCTATGCGCTGCCAAAAATATATAACTATGGCCGCAGATAAGGACTCACTTCCTCTCACCCCAGCCGGCAGCAGCTGAAACGAGAAAACATTAAGCAACAACAAGAACAAAACTGAATAGGAGCCCCTCGTAGACCAGTTACGGTGCAGATATATGACTTGTATGCTGTTGACCACCACTGTCCCAAACATTGTATATCCCGAGCTGGGTACCCCATGGTAGCGGCCATGGAGGCTGCACCAATTCTAAAGGAATGCGTACCGAATCGCACCCCAGCCAGCCCCGATCTGCTCAATGCCTGAGATGTGACAGCCCAAAACTGGTGCTTGGTTAATGGGGAACCATCCTGATGTCAGAAAAGCACTCCTTCTCCAAACCCCTGCAGGGCCAAATATGCTGCTAAGGCAGATACTGGACACAACTCCTTCTGAGCACATTGGCCTAGAGTGACCACAGCTCCGCGCCTCCTTTGATCAGTTTTTGAAAAGCGCAATGTAAGGAGGGCACGAGCGCCCTCCAAGTGAACATCCCGTGCATCCAGCGCCCGGCCTGACCTGTCAGACCTGGACTGCACTACCAATTCCCCAATTCGAAGAGCCCCCCAAAAGGCCACCAACGCCACCACGTGGAAAAGGCGAGCCTCAAAAACTGAAGAACAAATCTTGACCCAGCCTGCCTGCAAACCCAACAAAATCTGAGGGAAAATTGGTAGCCTGGTGTCAGCCCTAGTTCCTGCTTCCCTGGACCAGCCCTCCAGCCCTCCAGCATCCTACGGATCCAGAAATCACCTCTTGGCCTTAGTTGCATAAGCCACTGCCAAAAGTATCACTCCAGCATCCTACGGATCCGGAAATCACCTCTTGGCCTTAGTTGCGTAAGCCACTGCCAAAAGTATCGCTTTAATGGACCCAACCGCCAGTCCCTTACCTCTCAACATCACGCAAAAATGCAGCAAGTGGTCCACCGGCACTGGCCACTGGTCAGGATACCCTACCTCTCTTCTGAATTGTGCAAATTGGCAGACCGTGCGGTCATACGCCCACTTCATACCCTGTGCAATGGATAGGCCAATTGCCCTTTGAACCTCGGCCCTCCAAGCAACCAAAGCTCCTGTGGCATTCTCACCGGCTGCAGCCGGGCTTCTGAGGCCAGCTGACGAAACCTCTCCCTCTGTTTACAAGAGAGAGCGTCAGCCACCCCATTGTCAACTCCCAGTACATGCTTGGCAAGAAACAAAATGTTAAGCCGCAGGCAGCGTAGCGTAAATGCCCTTACTAAATCCATAACCTGAGGCGATCTGGAAGTGAACGAGTTGATAATATGGACCACTGCCAAATTGTCACACCAAAAATGCATGGTGTGATTTGCCATCACATCGCCCCACAACCAGACTGCCACGACTATAGGGGAAAATTCAAAAAAGTAAGATCCCTGGACACCCCCTCTGCTGCCCATTCTATTGGCCACTCTTCGGCACACCACTGACCTCGAAAATAAACTCCAAAACTCAGCAACCCAGCTGCATCAGAATGAACCTGCAAGCCAGACTGCAACTGCAGCTCCGACCTCCAAAAAGAAACACCATTAAAAGAGTCTAAAAACTCCAACCAAACACCCAAGTCGGCCCGAATCCCAGCTGTAACCCTGGCCCTATGATGGGGAAGGCACAAACCCTTAATTGCATCGCACAACCGGCGCAAAAAGGCACGCCCAGGGGCAACAACCTTGCAGGCAAAGTTAAGATGCCCCAATAACTGCTGGAATTCATGCAAAGAGGCCTTCTTCTTATGCATAAAGGAATCCACCCTTTCACGCAGGGCCACAAGCTTCTCCTCAGGCAGCCGAGAAGCCAGCGCCACGGTGTCCAACTCGACTCCCAGAAAAGTCAGCTGCTGTGTAGGACCCTCCGTCTTTTCCTGTGCCAAGGGCACCCCCAGTTCCCCAGTCAGGTCCTGAAAACTCTGCAAAAGAAAACCACACTGGCCAGAACCCCCGGGGCCGGCAAACAAAAAATTGTCTAAGTAATGCACCACCGAATTAATCCCCGTGAGAGTTTGAAGAGCCCATTCAAGAAAAGTGCTAAAATGTTTTAACGCAGCACAAGATATGGAACAGCCCATAGGTAAAGCCCGATCCAAGAAGAATTGGCCCTCGAAACAAAACCCCAACAACTCAAAGTCCCTGGGGTGCACAGGGACCAACCAAAACGCAGATTTTATATCGCATTTGGCCAAGTCAGCACCAAGGCCACACCGGCGTACAATCCTAATTGCCTGGTCAAAAGAGGTGTATCGCACAGAACATAAAGAATCCGGGATGGCATCATTCACTGATGCCCCCTGCGGATAGGAAAGATGGTGAATCAACCGGTACTCCCCACACACTTTTTTTGGAACAATGCCCAAGGGGGAAACACGTAGATTGACCACTGGTGGAACAGCAAAGGGGCCTAAAATCCTGCCTTCAACCCTTTCTTTCTCAATTTTTTGTCTAACAACAGCAGCCGGGCCCCGCATAGATGCCAGGTTTGCTGCTATGAAAGGGACCCTAGGTCCCTGACATGGAATACAAAAACCAAATTTAAAACCTTGCAACAAAAACTTGCTAGACTCCCGATTGGGGTATTCCTTCAACCATTCATCAAGCACTTTCAGCTTTATGGGACTGGGTCCCTTTTCCAGCACCAGAGCCCTGGTTACCAGGCTCATAGCGCTTCCGCCCCCTGCAGGGCTTGCCCCTGAAACATGCTGAGAAGGGATGCGGGCACCACACAGGAAACATTCATGTCAGTACTGACGAGCCTTTCTACTACATGCCCCTTGTGCCCCAAACTCCCAAGAAATCTGGCGGGGTTGAACCACCTGCCTTGCCGAAGTGCGGGGAGTGGAAGATGTTGCTAAACGTTGCACCAAATGGCCACTATGCTAATGGTCACCTGTGTTACGGCGAGCCAGCAACATAAGTTGCAGCCACAAGTGAGGGTGCACGCGGTCCCAGCACATTGCGGGGTTCATGGCAGCCCTCATTCGAAATTCTTCGTCATATTGGAGCCAGGCTGGGCCATTAAAGCCTGTGTAAGCCTTGTAAATAATGTTAAAGTATTGAAATAAAGACGCCGCCCTACAAGGCTGAGCTTTGGCCAGAACACCCGCATAAACCACAAACCCAGCCACCCAATTGGCCCATGTGCGATCGACTTGCATCTTCCTAAGCTTCTCCTTATCCCTGTCCTCCAGATCATCCTTATCCTTCTTTTCCAATTCACGGAAGAGGAGTGAAAAGAAATCCACATACTCGCCCTGACAAATTTTGTCTCTAGTTACCGGCAACAAATGATCACCCAAAGGCAATGCCACATCTCCATAAGGGAGCTCCGAGGCCGCCGCATCAGTGTAAGATGCTCTTTGCTGACACTTGGACCCGCAACACTGCCCATGCCCCATGAGCTGAAGCCCACAACAACTCCCTAAAGGCTGATGTGAAGGCTGCTGACCCAGTGACCAACCACAATGCTGTCCAGCCAGGTGTGAACAGGGCGAGTGATGCGTACCTGCTCCAGGAGTAGTGGGAGTCCCACAGGGCCCCCAAAGTTAAGCTGCCTCTTTTGTGGACCCATCCAACTTACCAGTGGCATCGCCCTCCTGGATTGGAGCTGGAAGGGGCTCCATCGCTCCCTGGGGAGGCACAAAACCCAAAGGGCCAGCTTCTTCATCATCTGGTAGACTCGGGCATCCTCCACCATTTCCAGTCCCAGTCGAAATCCTGCCCTCAACCAAAGACAACCTTGTGAGAACTTCAGCCTGAAAGCGCTTATTTGACAGAGAACAAGTTTCCTTCCTCCCAGTCAAGCCTCTACCAGGTGTGTTGCCAGGTGCAGGTGCCCCAGCAGCCTGCTCAACTGCAATTAAACGTGCTAGAATCGCCTGTTGCACCTCATCGCCCCCTTCCTCCTCAGAAGAAGAAAGAGCAGGGGCGGGCGTTTAGGAGGAGCCTTAGGGGCTGGCTTCTTTCCCTTGTCACGGCCCATACCCTTCCTGGGAGCCATCCTAAAGCAGCCCACTCAAACAGGTCTCACAGCAGATAAATACCAGGGCAAGCCACCAATAAGTTGCAGTAGAGCCCTACCCACTAAAATGGCCACCTGCACCCAATTACAAAATGGCCGCCAAGGACTTGCATAAAATGGTCCCCAATCCCAACCTCAAAATGGCTGACAGGACCCACCCAATATGGCCCCTGCGAGGAAGAAGGACCCACCCAGTCCACAAAATGGCCGAGAGAGAGAACCTAAGCCCAGCACCCCCAAGTCCCTGTGACTAACAGGGCTCTGAGCCGTGAAACCAGGCGCAGCCAAGAAGCCTTGCTCAATGCTGCAGCTCCCTTGACACGGGGTGGCCGCCACCCAGGACACCTTTCGAGCACAATATGGAGGGGGGGGGAGCAGTTCACCTGGACAAATACCTAACTGCGGAAGCCTAGTAATCCTATGGGCTGCTCACAACCCACAGCCACCCAGACCCCCGCAGAAAAGGCAACACTGCGGTGTCCCGCCTGCACCCAGCCACGCTCCCCACGCAGGCCCCGATACCACCGTGGGGGGAAAACCCCTGCCCAGCACCAGGCCACGCCGCGACACCACGCCGATTCCATGCCGCCTCGACGATCCCAGAGTCCCCCAGCTTCCTTAGGGCGTCTCTCCGCTGCCACCGAAACTGCCGGCAAAACTGCCGCCACTCAATCCGATGCTGCCCTCCGTGCCCAGCACCAGGAGATCTAAAGACCTCCTACCTAGCCGAGCACGAGGGGCAGAATGAGGGAGAGAACGTCATGGATGACACATATTCAACCAGTGCAGCACTAGCTGCAGTGACTTCCAGTGGAATACCAAGTCAAGTTCAAGGTCTTGGTATTAACCTTCAAGGCCTTGAGCAGTCTGGGACCAATGTATCTACGAGACCATTTCCTCCACTATGTCCTCGGAAGAGTATTGCACCCTGCAGATAACAACTTACTGGTGATCCCTAGCCCCAAAGAGGTCTGGCTGTCCCTGACCAGGGCCAGGGCCTTTTCAGTCTTGGCCCCAACCTGGTGTAGCTCTCTGTCTACTGTGGTCAGAGCCCTGTGGGACCTCATGCAGTTCCGCAGGGCCTGTAAGGCAAAGATGTTCCGCCAGGCTTTTAGTTAGGGACAGCAACAGTTTTCCAATATGGCTGGCGCCCATCCCCATTCCAACCCTCTCAAAAAAAACTTCAGAGGCTACTCACGCCATCTTAAATTTGAATTTGTTTTAAATTGGTTTAATGTCATCAGTTTTATGATATTTGATGTTTTTATATTGTATCTAAAGCTTAATGTCATATTGTAAATCACCCAGAGCTCGGTGCAAGTTCGGATGGGGTGATCAACAAGTCTAATAACTCATCATCATCATCTACTGCATTAAACTATTTGCTGTTATTAGCTGCATTTCAGTGTGTTTGCTAGAACTCACTGGAGTAGAATTGCAGAACTTTTGGTACTGCCTAAAACAATGGATATACAGGCACTTATTTACTTTCTCAATACAGTTAGCCACCAGACTGAATTTCAGATCCAGATATAAAACTAAGTATGGCTCCAATCACACCAGCGAGGAACTGCGGGCGAGAAGCGAGGCTGTTTGCCCCAGGGCTAACTGTCAGGCGTTTGCACGATCAGACTTCTGCCCGCCTGCCCCGCAGTTCCAGATACTACTAGCCTTTCCCCAGTGGCTTTTTGCGACGCTCCTGTGGCGCAACAAGATGCCCCGCCAACAACTCCGGGACACTGGACAGATGTGTCCATCTGATCGCGTCCCTTTAATCCGCGGGGGAATCGCATGCCTGTCACAGTTTCTGGTACGTATGATCGCAGCCTATGTTACCCAAGGAGAAAGACTGAACTCACATCAGAAGCATGATGGAAAGCTTTTTAAAAACCACTTAGCAGAGAATATGCTGAAAGTGTCATTTTGAATACTTTTTGTTTTATATTAAGTTTGGTCTTTTTGACCTGAAACCTAAACAGATTCTTGAGTTACATTTAACATGAATTAAATAATTCAGTGTATACCAATGATTGCCTGCTGGTAACTAAGCCAGGCTTGGAGATCTGTTAATTATGTTTGGAGCCCAATTCCAAAATCCAAGGAGACATCTTACTTGTATTATACCAGGCTTGGACAGGTGTTCTGCTTCTGTCTTCTCTCTCATTCTCTGTCAAGAATTCTCCAACTCTCCTTTGGACAAAGGACTTTCAGTTTCATTGTTTCACACCTGTAAAATGGGTGAATGTTCTCTGGGGTACTGCTTTTGAAGGCTTACTTCCTTAATAATATGCACTGTGTGTGTGTGATTGTGTGTGTGTGATTGTGTGTGTGTGTAAGGTCCCTGGCCCTGACCTGGATAGCCCAGGCTAGCCTGATCTCATCAGATCTCAGAAGCTAAGGAGGGTTGGCCTTGGTCGGTATTTGGATAGGAGACCTCCAAGAATACCAGGGTCATGACACAAAGGCAGACAATGGCAAACCACCTCTGAACATATCTTGCCTTGAAAACCCTACAGGGGCGCCATAAGTCAACTGTGATTTGATGGCACTTTCCACCTCCAAGCTGCTTGAGCTATGGACTTTTAATTTTCTGAATCTATGAGGGAACCTTTTCTATGAAGGTAATTTCTCCAACTCCAACAGTCAGTTTGGTGCAGTGGCTAAGTGTGCGGACTCTAATCTGGGAGAACCGGGTTTGATTCCCCACTCCTCCACTTGCACCTGCTGATGTGACCTTGGGTCAGTCACAAGCTCTGGCACAGCTGTTCTTGAAAAAGAGCAGTTTGTGTCAGAGTTCTCTCAGCCCCACCCACCTCACAGGGTGTCTGTTGTAGGGAACTCCTTTGCATATTAGGCCACACCCCCTAATGTAGCCAATCCTCCAAGAGCTTACAGAGCTCTTCTTACAGGAGCTACTGTAAGCTCTTGGAGGATTGGCTACATTAGGGGTGTGTCGCTTAATATGCAAATGAGTACCTGCTACAAAAAGAGCCCTCCGAGTTTGTAAGCTGCTCTGAGACTCCAAGTGAAGGGCAGGGTATAAATCCAATCTCTTCTTCTTCTAATTTCTACTGAATCAGACCATTGATCCATCTAGCTCAGTATTGTCTACTCTGCCCAGGAGTGCCTCTTTGGAGTCTGCCCAGGAGTGTCTAATTGGTCTCTTCTAATAACAACACACTGGAGATCCCAGGACCAAGGAGTATTTGCCTGGCTTCGACCAGAGACAGAGCCTTTTCAGTGATGGCTCCAACTTGGTGGAATGTACTCACAACTGAGATCCAGGCTCTGCAGGATTTGGTACAATTCCACAGGTCCTGTAAAATTGAGATTTACCATCAAGCATTGGCCATAATGGAAATGGTATTGTTGGAATTGTTTTAATTGAACTGTTTTAATCTGATGTGTTTTATTTATTATATGTTGGAACCCTCTCTGAGCCCCACATTAGTGGGGGAGAGCAGGATAGAAATTGAAATAACAACAACAGTAGCAGCAGCAAGTGAAGACACACAAGAAAATGGTTATCTCATTCCTCACACCGTTGCTTCCTCCCCTCTCCCCGTACCTCTCTCACACTCTCTCCCTTCTGCCTCCCCCTTTCTTACTCTCTATCTCTCCTCCATGCATGTTACTTCCTCTCTCTTTCTGCCCCCTCTACATTCTCTTTGTTTTTCTGCCTCTCTGCCTCATCACTCTTTCTCTCCTTCTGCCCCCATCACTCTCCTAGCCCCCTGCCTGTTTCCTCTCTCACCTCGCACAGCAGCAGTAGCAGTGGTAGTGGTACTCCCAAACACCCACCTGCTTCCTCTCCCCTCACAGCAGCAGTGGCAGCACTCTGGGAATCACAAAGGATCGCCCAGCTACAGAGATCAATTCACCTCTGGGCTGCCAGCTCCAGATTGTGAAATTCCTGGAGATTTGGAGATGGAGCCTTGGGACAGTGAGGCTTGGGAAGGCAAGCAGCCTCAGCAGGGTATAATGCCATAGACTCAACCCTCCAAAGCAGCCATTTTATCCAGGGTAACTGATCTCTGTCATCTGGACAACAGTCATAATTCTGTGTGATCTCCAGCCCTCACCTGGAGGCTGGCAATGGTAGAATCATAGAATCATAGAGTTGGAAGGGACCTCCAGGGTCGTCTAGCCCAACCCACTGCACAATGCAGGAAATTCACAAATACCTCCCACTCCACACCCACAGTGACCGCTGTTCCATGCCCAGAAGATGACAAAAAAACTCCAGGATTGCTTCCTGACCCCAAAGTGGCAATCAGCATTTCCCTGGGTGTGTAAAAAAGGGCCACAAGAACTAAGCACTGAGGCAACCCTTCCTGCCTTCCCTCTCATGATCTGCCTAAGTTCACAGACTCCACATTGCTGTCAGATGGCCATCTAGCCTCTGTTTGAAAACCTCCAAAGAAGGAGAACCCACCACTTCCCGAGGAAGCCTGTTCCATCTAACTGTCAGGAAGTTCTTCCTAATGCTTAGCCAAAAACTCTTCTGATTTAATTTCAACCCGTAGATTCTGGTCCGACCTTCTGGGGCTACAGAAAACAACTCTACACCACCCTCTAGATGACAGCCCTTCAAGTACTTGAAGATGGTTATCATATCACCTCTCAGTCGTCTCCCCTCCAGGCTAAACATAACTAGTTCCTTCAAACTTTCCTCATAGGACTGTCAGGACCCTCAGTCAAGCAAAGGAGTACATGCTTCTTCAAAGGTTATACTTTATTGCCAGTACAATGGTAGCATGAGCAAAGTCACGGTTAGGAATAGCGAACCCCTAGACTCAGGGAGAGATATAGTAGATATAGTAGATTCAAAAGCACCCCCACACACACTATGGGCCAATTGGCCTGACTCCCGCGAGCGGGAAAAATTACCTGGGCCATTAATACTAAAAGCTGGGAATTGAAAGCAGTCTCACGGATGAGTTATGTGGAGACACTACATCTGCAGCTTACAAGGTCAGAGATAAGGAGAGGAGAAGCGTGAAAGGACTGTGGCTCAGGCTGGTACACAGGACAGGGAGGGGGGCCAGGAGGGGCCCCTTAACCTTATGGCAGCATAGCTGACAAGGACTTGGTCTCCAGACCCCTCACCATCTTCATTGCCCTCCTCTGGACACATTCTAGCTTGTCTATATCCTACTTAAATTGTGGTGCCCCAAACTGAACACAATACTCTATGTGAGGTGTAACCATAGCAGAGTAAAGTGGTACCATCACATCTCATGATCTGGACACTATACTTCTGTTGATACAGCCCAAAATCACATTTGCCTTTTTAGCAAGCACATCACACTGCTGACTCATGTTCAGTGTATGGTCTACTAAGACCCCTAGATCCTTTTTGCACATACTACTGCCAAAACAAGTCTCCCTCAACCTATAATTGTGCATTTAAGTTTTCCTACCTAAATGCAGAACTTTACATTTCTTCCCATTGAAATTTATTAAATTTCTTTTAGCCCAGTTTCCCAGCCTGGCACTGGCAACCCTTATCAGGCCTGGCCCTAAAAGATCCCTCCCTGAAAGGCCAAAATAGGCCTGTAAAGGGCCCTTCCCCTGCCTTTGACTGACAGAACCAATTAGAAGCCTCCCTCCCCCCACATTCTAATCTTTTACTGTCAGTGTCCTTGTAGCAGCTATTTCAAAAGGTATTGGGGAAGGGGAATTCAACACTCCCCGAGGTGGTTTTTTTTTACTTTTTGGATTTTTCTGCAGAACCACAGAGTCCCCTGAGTCTGTAGAAAAACCTGTTGGGGGAAAATGAACCCTCTGTTGGTGAAAATAAGAATTCACATGCAGAAGGGACTCTTGGCTATATATAGATGGTGGTGGTGGTTGTTACTGTTATTATTATTATTCAAACATATTTCCTTGCTCCTGCTACATGAATTTCTTCAAGTGGAGATGACAGACTGATCCTGTCACCTTCTGTATGTAAAGTGTGTGCTCCAACATGAGCCAGGGCCCTTTTCCTCCTGCTCTGTGCTTGCGACATTGTTGGAATCTGATGTCTGGTTCACACATGTGGCAGGTAAGTTTGTTATGGGACTACAGGGGGAAATGTAGCTGAACAGTTTTTATGTATTTTAAGAAGCCATTTCAAGTTTAGATAACCTTGTGTGGTGTTGGAAGTAATAAAATAATTAGTTAGCCAAGAATGTGTACCCTTATCAAGTGGGACTGTTAGATATTGTTAAAAGATGATGTTAAAATCCAGGGTAAGTTGAATTGACTGAGAGCTTCTTCTCAGAAGGGCTCCTTACCTGTGACCTGCTTATCTTTGGGGTAAGAAATCTTTATGGACACATATGATTGCTCTCCTTTGATTACCTAGGTAACAATGATGGATGTTTTGATGATTTAGTTAATATTAAGAATGCAATAAATTAAGCTTTGATAAAAGCTCAAAATGGAAGCTGAGATTCTCTAATAGTATTTATGTGTATGATACCTGTAACAAACCTGAAATATTTCTGAGGATTTAAATATCTCATACAGGAAACATTTCTGAGGATTTAAATGATCTCATACAGGAAAACTAACTAGAAACCTAGGGCTTCTTAAGTACCTCCCTATAGCTGAATCAGGCTTGACCTAAGACATATAATATAATGGATAATGGAATACATATATATAATATAATGGAATACATCACCTCAGACTGCTAGTGATGGATTCTATTTTTAATGCTCTTTTCCATTAAAAAAAACCTTTATGGAAATCAAGAACAAATACAGTTGGGGGAAAAGTTCCACCCTCTCCCCTGGATTGTCTTTACTTGAAGTGCTGGTTTTCAAATTGTAGGACGGGTTTTTGTTTTTTTAAGGGAATCATTCCAAAATGTAATTCTCTACCTGCAATCTCAAATTGTGAAGTCTGTTCTACCAGTTCCTCAGAACAGAGTGACACGGAAAAGCTATATAACTTAGATTTTTAAAAGCATTCTTGTTGGCTCTGCTTTTGCCAGTTGCTTTCATCCACGGCCATGAAAAACAGCCTGTTGCTCAGTGATAATATATATTTATAAATACTAAGTATGAACAATAAACCATACATTTATTCAATGTTAACTGATGAGATGTTCCTGAATTTTATGATGGGGATAGGGAAAGTAACATGGAATCACTTTGCAACTGGGTCTCATTTGAAAAAAAATTGAGAACCACCAGCCTAGCCTATTAACTATATCTCACAACGCCATTTTATTCCCTAACTGAAAGCAATGTCTGCAGTTGCCATATAGTTGCCTTCTGGTTATCTCTAACCACAGCTAACTACAGATTACAAGAGCTTCATTTGATAACAGGAACCATTCACATTTACCTCAAGGCCACCTTGTGCATGATTTATCACATGCTTTCAGAGACCTAGTATCAGTAACTTCACGAACACTGTATAGAGAAAGTCTATATATCCAGTCTCGAGATCCTCCCTCAAGTCTCTGTGCAGTTTGCAGTCTACAACCAGCTCTCTTCTGCCCAATGTGACATGAAGTTTCTGCACACCCCTCACATGCAATTTGGATTTGAAGCTGCCAACAAACATTTGTTTCTTTATATGAAGTGAGTCTGCCTTTACATCCAAAGCTGTCAAAGCAATCTATTAGCCATAGACTTAAAATCTCTCTCTTTTCTCTTCTCCCAGTTCCTGAAGTATGTTACCGGGAAAATTAGGAATACATATCATCAATCTGAAAGAACTACATTTAAATCCCGGAAGCTAAGAACTACAAATTACGTGTCGTTCTGTACTTATTTTTACCCAACTCTGGGGTTGTGTATGCATTTTAAACAGAATACATTTGCTGATTCTATGACTTAAAAAAATACAATCCTACAGAGCAGAGAACCTATTTCCCATTACACTAGTCAGCCAATGTGCAGGGTTGCCAACTTTTAGGTGAGAACTGGAGATATCCCAGAATTACTACTGCTTTCCTGACAACAGTTCCTCTGGAGAAAATGGCTACTTTGGAGGGTGGACTCTGTGACATTATATCCTGCTGAGGTCCCTCTCCTCTCCAACCACCAACCACCCTAGGCTCTAACTCCAAATCTCCAGTAATTTCCCAAGCCGGAGTTGGCAACTCTACTAGCATGACACCCATTGGCACCATGACTCTTGACAAGGACTTCTTGGTGCCCATCTACTTCTTCCCCAAAGAAAGGAGCCAATCATGGCATTCCTCAGCCTCACTGGAACAGGACAATCCAGAAACAATAGTGGAGAATGATTGGCTTGCAACTCCCCAACACTTTGAGACTGGCCCATGTACACCATAGTCCCAACCTTCCTTGGCAGCCATTCTGTGGTGGCACCCATTCTCTGCTTTCAAAATCTCTGCAAGCTTAACAAGATTGGGAACTCCAGCCTAACACTATTTTCCTGCAGGATAACAACTCACCCATGCTGTTTTTCCCTCGTATAGAAAAATAATATGTATTTGTATTGTTTTGCTTTAACAGAGGTCATTACAGCTCCTAGGTGAAATTTTTGGTGCAAAAATTTCATCAAGAGAAAGAGTTAAATAGTCCTTTAAATAAGTCTTCCCCTTAGGCATGCCAGCCCACAGGTAACTGGGGATCCCCCAGAATTACAGCTCATCTCCAGAGTACAGAGATCAGTTCCTCTATAGCAAATGGATACTTTGGAAGGTGGACTCTATGTTTTGTACCCCACTAAGGCCTCTGTCATCCACAGGTTCCACCCCAAAATCTCTAGGAGTTCCCCAACCTGGACCTGACAACCCTTCCCCCCACCCCCTGCTGGTGGCCAGGGAGGACCTGTAAGCCCTACTTTCCCTTGTTTCCCTTGTCTCCTCTTTTAAATGCATACCCAGGGACTACTTTTTCTTTGTAAAAGGGAGAGCATTAAGAGAACTGATGAGACCATTAAAGAATTAATTGATCAATTGAAATCTAGGAAGGCCCCTGGCCCCAATGCTAGCCCCTCAGAAATTCTAAAATTAGACTCGGACTGGTGGGTCCCTCTCCTTGCATCTCTATTTGCAATAGTAGATAGATCTGGCATAATACCTTCGGCATGGTTAAATGCAATAGTGATTCCACTGTATAAAAAAGGTGATCACACCAACCCTGCCAATTACAGGCCAATTAGCCTACTATCTATTATAGGCAAGTTATATACTAAACATCTATTGGTCAAGCTTAATCTTTGAATGACACAGGAAAAAATTATTGGCCCTCAACAGTTGGGTTTTTGTAAAGGAAAGACCACTTTAGACCACTGCATTATCTTAACCCATTTAGTTGACAAGTACACTGTGAAGAATAACCAGAAATTATTTGTAGCTTTCCTAGATTTCAAAGGTGCATTTGATTCAGTAGACAGGGACCATCTTAAATTAGATCAGTTGAATATGGGCAAGAGAGTTCCTTTGCTCATTACGGAACTTTACACTTTTAATCCTTGCCAGATTAAATGCTCACTAGCAGGCATGGACATCACCGGATGGGCAACACCGAAATCAGATTGATTATATAATTTGCAGTCAAAGATTGAGAAGCTCTATCCAGTCAGTAAAAACAAGACCTGGAGCTGACTGTGGTTCAGATCATGAGCTACTCATTGCAAAATTCAGACTTAAACTGAAGAAAATTGGGAAAACCACGAGGCCATTCAGGTTTGACCTAGATCGCATCCCTGATGAATATACAGTAGAGGTGAAGAATAGATTCAAGGGTCTGGATTTGATAGATAGAGTGCCTGAAGAACTATGGACAGAGGTTCGTGACATCGTACAGGAGGCAGCAATCACCACCATCCCAAAGAAAAAGAAATGTAAGAAAGCAAAGTGGCTTTCTGATGAGGCTTTACAAATAGCAGAGGAAAGAAGGAAAGCGAAAGGCAAAGGCGAAAAGGAAAGATTTACCCAACTGAACGCAGATTTCCAGAGAACAGCAAGGAGAGATAAGGAGGCCTTCCTGAATGAACAGTGCAAAGTAATAGAAGAAAACAATAGAATGGGAAGGACTAGAGATCTCTTCAAGAAAATTGGAGAAATCAAGGGAGCGTTCCATGCAAAGCTGGCCATGATAAAGGACAAAAACGGTAGGGACCTAACAGAAGCAGAAGAGATTAGGAAAAGATGGCAAGAATACACAGAAGAACTATACAAGAAAGACCTCGATGTCCTTGACAACCACGACGGTATAATCACTGACCTCGAGCCAGACATCCTGGAATGTGAAGTTAAATGGGCCTTAGAAAGCATTACTAACAACAAAGCTAGTGGAGGTGATGGTATTCCAGCTGAGCTATTCAAAGTCTTAGAAGATGATGCTGTTAAAGTTCTGCACTCCATTTGCCAGCAAATTTGGAAAACGCAACAGTGGCCACAGGATTGGAAAAGATCAGTATACATTCCAATCCCAAAGAAGGGCAATGCCAAGGAATGTTCAAACTATCGCACAATTGCACTCATATCACACGCTAGCAAGGTCATGCTCAAGATCCTACAAGCTAGGCTTCAACAGTACGTGGATAGAGAACTACCAGAAGTACAAGCTGGGTTTCGAAGAGGTAGAGGAACTAGAGATCAAATTGCCAACATTCGCTGGATTATGGAGAAAGCAAGAGAGTACCAGAAAAATATCTACTTCTGCTTCATTGACTATGCTAAAGCTTTTGACTGTGTGGATCACAACAAACTATGGCAGGGCCTTAAAGAGATGGGAGTACCAGACCACCTCACATGTCTCTTGAGAAACCTGTATAAGGGCCAAGAAGCGACAGTTAGAACCGGATACGGAACAACTGATTGGTTCAGCATAGGAAAAGGAGTACGACAAGGATGTATACTGTCACCTTGCTTATTTAATATATATGCAGAGTACATCATGCGAAATGCTGGCCTGGATGAATCACAAGCGGGAATTAAGATTGCTGGGGAAAAGATCAACAACCTCAGATATGCAGACGATACCACTCTAATGGCAGAAAGTGAAGAGGACCTAAAGAGCCTCTTGCTCAGGGTAAAAGAGGAGAGCGCAAAAGTGGGCTTGAAGCTCAACATCAAAAAAACTAAGATCATGGCATCCGGCCCCATCACTCCTTGGCAAATAGAAGGGGAAGCTGTGGAAGTAGTGACAGACTTCACGTTCCTGGGATCCCAGATCACCGCAGACTGTGACTGCAGCCATGAAATTAAAAGACGCCTGCTCCTTGGGAGGAAAGCGATGGCGAACCTCAACAGCATGATAAAAAGTAGAGACATCACCCTGCCAACAAAAGTCTGCATGGTCCAAGCAATGGTATTCCCAGTAGTCATGTATGGCTGTGAGAGTTGGACTATAAGGAAGGCCGAGCGCCGAAGAATAGATTCTTTTGAACTATGGTGCTGGAGAAGACTCTTGAGAGTCCCTTGGACTGCAAGAAGAACAAATCAGTCAATCCTCAAAGAAATCAACCCTGACTGTTCCCTGGAAGGCCAGATAATGAAACTGAAGCTCAAATACTTTGGCCACCAAATGAGAAGGGAGCACTCACTGGAGAAGACCCTGATGCTGGGAAAGATTGAAGGTCAAAGAAGACGGGGACGGCAAAGGATGAGATGGTTAGACAGTGTCATCGACTGTGCGACTGAACAACAACAAAAGCAGGCAACCTGACACCGAAGACTGCAGCAAACAAGGGTGTTAAACAGGTTTGCATTTATTTAACATCTTCCTCAGTGACCTTGCTGTTCAGCTGTATGGCGCTGACTGTCATAGTTCAAAACTTGGTGCAACACATGTACCTCTACTACTTTATACTGATGACACAGTGCTGCTGTCTTGCTCCAGAGTTGGTTTAAGATGTCTGCTGACCCATTGTATTGCTTTCTTTACTAACAACAAGCTCCAGCTGAACTATGACAAGTCAAAAATCCTAGTGTTTTCCGGACTTCCAGTTTCAGCGTTTCACCGCTCGGACACGTCCTGTCTAGCTCTGATGGAGACACACCGAGACCCAGCTGACAGGAAGGGTCCAAGATGGTCCTGGACCCTCCCGGGGTCTTTGTAGGAGACCCCCAGCCTGGGGAGCTGAGGAGAGCCTTTTCCAAGGTGACGGCCAGGGAATTGAGGCTCACCTTTTCTCTGTAAGGTCCCGTCGCCGCAGAGCCAATATGGCGATCAGAGACGAGTGCTGGAGCAAGTGGACATGATCGACAGTTTAAAAAATGTTTCTAAAAGATGTCCAAGGTTCCAAACCGTGAGTTAAGCAACGTTCAAGTGTTACAAAGCAAACATGAGCCTTGGTAGAAATTAGAAGTGCCTACGAACAAAGCGTGGGTTGAGGAGAAACTCAAGACTCCCCCCCCATTAAAACCTGAAAAGCGGTTTTAAATTGAGAACAAAAGACTTTAAGCTAATCTAAACTGAAGAAAATCTTAACTAAGTCAGAAACTGCATGCTAGTATAAAGCTGACTAAAATCGTTGAACTTTTAACCTTTTTTGGAAAACTTACTTCTTGTTGATATTATGTCGGGGAGAGGGTGGAAAACAATGCCGGAGAAAAAACCACTCCCCGGAAATAATAAACCAATGACTCCCTCCCGGAACCAGGAAGTAACCACAGACTTGTCTACATTGCTAGCAAATGCACTGTGCCCCCTAATAGAGCATATGATTAATCTCAGTACTAAATTGGACCAAAAACAATTGACTCAAATGGATAAAAGAACCTCAGCTACAGAGAAAACAATAAAAATGATGGGATAAAAGACAGAGTATTAACAAAAGAATGGCTGAAGCGGATAAAGAAAGATCCTCTGACAAAACACAGCTAATACAGCTCCAGCTGGAAAGAGCTACATATGTTTTACATTTCCAGGGGATTCCAGAAGAAAAAAATGAGAACATAAAGGAACTCTTAGCAGATGCTCTTGTACCACTAATGGATTACAAACAAGAAGAATTATTGAACGAGATGGACTTGGCCTACAGGATCTATTCGGACTTTATAAAGAAAAACAAACTCCCAGGAGAAATTTATTTGAAATTCATGAAACGATCTACCAGGGATCTGGTGCTAAAATCCACGATGGGGAAGGCTTTAAAATTAAAAACAAAGATGTAAAAATTCTGAAAGATATCCCCTTTGAAGTGAGGAACACAAGGAGACTTCATAAGGAACTTACTCTCTTTCTACAAAAAGGGAATACCCTACAGATGGATATTCCCTGAAGAACTGTGTTTCAACTTTGATGACAAAAAATTTAAGATTGACTCTGTTCCTAAAGCAAATAAGTTTATGGTCCAATTTTCAAAGCCAAACCAAAATAAAAAAAGAAAAGAAGGTGAAACTTTCTGTGGAGGAGGAAGATGTCGAAGAATCCTACTCACAGGATTTAACAAGCACTAGTTCTAAATCTTCAGAGACTTCGGAACCTGAAGATTCGGATAAGGAAGAAACGCAAGAAGAAAAGACTCTGAAACTAAGATAGATGTTTATGCAGTTTTTGTTAAAACGATATTCAAAGCTAATTTTTATTCTTAAACTTGTATTTACAATGTTATCTTTATATTAGTAGGTGATTTAGTTAAATATGCATGTAATCCAGATCATGCCACCTGTTAGCTCCACGCCCCCTTTTCCTAATAGAATTGTAGTGTATTAGTGTTCCACTCTCCCATTCCAATAGCTTTAGTGTTGTAGTGTTGAGAGCCAGTTTGGTGTAGTGGTTAAGTGCGCGGACTCTAATCTGGGAGAACCGGGTTTGATTCCCCACTCCTCCACTTGCACCTGCTGATGTGACCTTGGGTCAGTCACAACCTCTGGCACAGCTGTCCTTGAAAAAGAGCAGTTTGTGTCAGAGTTCTCTCAGCCCCACCCACCTCACAGGGTGTCTGTTGTGGGGAGGGGAAGGCAAAGGAGTTTGTAAGCCGCTCTGAGACTCCCAAGTGAAGGGCGGGGTATAAATCCAATCTCTTCTTCTTCTTCTTCTAGTAATGGAAAAACAATAAAATCTTTATAAAATAAATCCTAGTGTTTTCCAAAAAGTGGAGATCATATAAATGGGCCATTAATGGCAAAGAGATAGAACAAATTAAACATTACAAATATCTAGGTATTTATTTTCAGTACAATGCAACCTGGTCTATTCACTGCAAACATGCAGCGAAGGCAGCTAGCATTAGTGCATTGTCTATAACACATTTCTTTTACCGCAGAGGCAAACAATTTGTGCCAGCTGCAATAAAAAATTTTAAGACCAAAGTGATTTCACAATTACTGTATGGTATCCCAATTTGGATTAGGTCCTTTGACTGTGCCACTGAATGTGTCCAATCCAAGTTCCTGTGGAAACTTTTGGGCCTGCAGAAATGTGTTTCAAATGCAGTTATATATCTAGAAACTGTCTTGTCTTTAATTGAAATTTGTGCATGGCTTATGACATTCAAATACTGGCTTACACCTACACTATAGCTTTGAATCTAGGAGCCTCATATATCACATGCTCTCTGAGCTCAATGTGTCAATTGGTCAGCATACATTGAGGGAAAAATCAAAGTATTGGGTATATCTATAGAATCACTGTCTATGCTGCCCTCTGTTGCTGCATTTCAACAAATTAAAAACAGGATGCTAGACACTGAGTGCCAGAAGTTATACAGTTTAGCCAATAAAACCTGCTCCTCTTTGAGTTTAGAGATCCCTCTTACCACAGGTCCCACAACAACGCAGAGTGTTTACTCTAGCCAGATGCAATGCTATGCCTTCTACCATTTTATATGGCAGATTTAACAAGATATCTCACTCAGGCAGATACTACCCCTGCAAACAAAAATGTGTTGAGTCAATTACTCATGTCCTTTTGCATTGTCACATGTATATATATTTACATTCTACTTTAAGCAGCATGATTGATTGCCCTGATGCACTTAAGGTACACAGACTTCTGAATGACTTCTCTTCTGATATCACTAAGAAGGTGGCCAAGTTTCTACAGTCTTTTAAAGCCATGCCAAAGGATCCTAGAGACATAATTTTATATATATAGGTGTACCTGCGGGTTGTGTTTTTATTCTGCTCTTAACACTGTATAATCTTTATCGACAATTTATACCAATAAAGACTAACTTGAAGTTGCCTGAAAATTGCTAATGTTCAGTTTGAACCATGCAACTTTCTTAATTTTGCTGTGTATAGATGTGATGCAACATTCATAACTTTGGCAAGCGTTGCTGTTTGACTATACAAGACATGCTAGTTTCATAAATAGTATTGTTTAGATCACTGGTTCCATTACTATTTATTCATGATTCGACCAACGCATGGGATTTTTAGCTGCAAGCATTATCAGAGTAGCCTAGGACCCAGTCTGGGTCAGTTGCTAGCTATGATGATATGGTAACATATAAATCAGCCCTGAGACTTGCTGAAAAGATATTTATAAAACAGGGAACATCTGAGATCACAGACCATGGCACTGTACTGCAATGGTAAGATTTCAGGGCATATTTGGCAGCATAAATATTTTTGCCATAAATGTAACTTACTAAATAAACGAATAATGATCAAAATTAAGAATCTTGCCCATTAATAGAAAGAATAATTGCTGAAAGATAGATTTCCCACTAAAAATATCATAATTTAAATTCATCTCAGTCTTTACTTAATATGTTCTACTATGCTTCCCCCCTCCCTCCATCCCAATACAATGCTAGGCTATTAATTTCCCCTCGGTCAGGAAAACAGACACATGCAGATAGCATCCATTATCCTAAAACAATAAAGAACCCCAATACTTTCTTTGGGTTCAGTGAATGCCAACAGAAAATGTAATATAAAGAATCTCACAATATTTCATTGTCCTTGGCAGGAAATGCTGTGATTTTTGCATAAAAACCTCCCTTTTATTCAGGTGAATATGAAGTGTTATTTTAACTTAAAATGTAGTTGAAGCATTTAATATTGTTACTCAACCTAATAGAAAAGAAGAACTTCACAGATGGAAAGGTGAACACCCAACACTTAGGCTCATTAAAGAATTAGATAAGGAAATTACTTCTTGTACCTGCATATGAAATATAAGCCTTATCTGAAAATTCGATAGTTTCATTAGTGTCTGTCACAAAATTATATTAGTAAAGCCACAAGAGGAAAGTACCTTCAAAACTTTGAATACAGGATGTAGGCCTTGCAATTTCAGTTCAACGCAGTCTTTTACTTGGGGCTGTTGGCAGATAATTTTTATTATGCATGCTATATAAATATTTTGCTACAATTAAGGTACAAACTGACCACAGTTGTATTCTCTATGAATTTTCCTCTTAAAGCCATTTAAATTAGTGGCCACCTCAACATCTTTTGTACAGTGCATTTTACAAGTTAATTATTCATTGTGTGAAGAAGTACTATCTATCCTATCAATTTCACTAGGACTGAAATCATAAGAACATTTTCTTAAAACAAATTAGATTTCCTTCCAAGTATAACCACTTTGGATTATTCAGTGAGTGACCACAAATATGGGGTGAGGGGGAACTGGGGAACTACTTAATCCATACTGCGCATAGGAATTTTGTAAACCTCTATCACTTCCTCCTGTCATAACAATTTTTTTCTGAACTAAAAAGTATCAAACTCTAGACTTAACCTCATAACAAAGAAAGGTCAACTCCCTTATCATTTTACTTGCACTCTGTGAGGCCCTTTTTGAGTTGAGTGACCAAAACTGTATATGTATTCCAAATATGTGCAAATCACAGATTTATATAAAATCATTATGATATTCAAACAAAATGACCTCATAGATCCAGCTGGTCAGCCATGCTAGGCAGAGATTGCCGACAAATACACCCTGATTGAGGAGTGCAAGAGGCCCTTCTCTGCCAGCGAGAGCAGAAAGTCTAAGACCTGGTCAATCCTGACAGAAGCTGGGGGGACGTCAGAGGGTTGTATGGAGGCCACGAAGCGAGCCCACTTCCCACTGTACGAACATTGTATAGAATCTTTCCTGGCACCGAGTAGCACAGTGGTGATTCTGTCTGAGAATGTTAAGTGTCCACGAGATAAGCTGTTAGCTTGAGCTTGTATACCTCGTGGAATAGCAGAGCTCCTCCCTCCGCCAGGAGTTGATCTGGCACCTGTGGGAGGGGATGGCGCACCTTGGCTAGTGAGAGGAGATTGGTGAACCAAGGTTGCCACCAGGGGGTGATCAGGATGCTCCTCGTATGGACCCTCATGAGTTTTTAGACCGTCCTCAGCAGCAGAGGCAGAGGCGAGAACTTATACAAGAAGTTGTTGTCCCATGGGTACAGGAGTCCGTCTCCCAAAGCCTTGGGATCCTGAGTTGCCCTGCAGCAAAACAGGTAGCAGGTCCACATACACATTGGCCTTGCCAGCGATGTGTGAGGCAATGGGAAAGATGTGCAGAGGCATGCACCAGGCCCAAAGGTCTAGAGCCAGGAGGCAGAGACTGAGGGAGACCATTCCACCCTGCCTGCGACTGCATCCACCATAGCAGGGAGTCGCGTGCCTCTTGTGGCCGGGAAAGATGAACTGATTGGGACATCTGTAGGGGCTTGAAGTGCTGGATGAACCAAAGCTGGAGTGGTCGCATTCACAGCTTTGCAAAGTGAAGGACTGCAGTTGTAGCCACCTTCAGGCCTAGAAGGCGTTGAATCCGGAAGGCAGAGGAGGTGCTTCGTAATCAAACCTGTTCTGCCAGAACGGTCAGGGTTAGTGCCCTGTCTTGGGGGAAGAAAGCTGAGCCCTCGTTGGAGTCGAGTATCGCCCCTATGAACTGCACTCTTTGAGAAGGGGCTAGGCGTGACTTATTGTGGTTGACTCTGAGGCTGAGACAATGGAGATTGAAGGCCTGGGATAAATGACAAATGAGAAGGTCCCTGGAAGGGGCGACCAGAAGCCAGTCGTCCAAATAAGGAACACTGTCAGGCCGCAGAGGCGGAAATGTGCCACAATGACCACCATCATCTTGGTGAAGACCCACGGGGCCATGCTGAGGCCAAACAGTAGACTCCTGTATTGGTAGCGGCTGCCTCCTATCGCGAATCGGAGGTATTTGTGATGGGCAGGGTGGATAGTTAAATGGAAATAGGCATCCTCGAGGTTGAGGGTGGCCATCCAGAATCCCTGGGACAGGAGAGGCAGAATGACTAGTAGGGATGTCATTTTGAATTTTTGGTACTATATATAGGTATTGAGGCCACGAAGGTCTAAGATTGGCCTCTGCCCATCATCCCTTTTGGGAACCATAAAGTACCGGGAATAAAAACCGAGTCCCTGGTGATCTAGAGGCATGGGTTCTATAGCACCCTTTGACAGAAGTGTGGTGACTTCTTCAAGGAGGAATGATGATGGGGGAGTGGTGACAACTACAGGAAGAGGTGGGAGTTACATGAATTCGATGGAGTAGCCATTGGCTAAGATGGAAAGGACCCATTGGTCTGACGTAATGGTGGTCCAGGCCTGCAAATAGGGATGGAGGCGGGTAGGGTCGGAAGAGGTAGACAGGCAGAAGTCAAAGGCCCTGCTTGCCGGGTTTGGGTTGTTTTGGCGTGACAAGTTGCTTTCCAGAGCCATATCTTTGTCTGGACTGGTACTGCTGTCTGTTTGCAGATGGGGACCAATGTGGCTTGTAGCCCTCATCTGGCGACAGCTTAGCGTATTGACGTCTGGAGCCATAATGAGACCAAGAGCGAGGACGAAAGGGCTTAGAGGGGGCAGAGACTCCCAGCGACCTCGAAGCCTTAATGCTCTTATCCATGTTCTGGAGTGTCGAATCAGTGGATGCATGAAAGAGACCTTGGCCATCGAAAGGTAAGTCCTCTATGTACACCCTGGTGTCAGCAGGGAGTGCTGTGGTCCTCAGCAGATGCGGATGACATTGTTTTGGAAAATATGTCAAAGTATGTTTGGAGGAATTGATTATTTGTTTAGAGAGCAGCAAGCCTTCCTTTTGCAGCTTCCTGGCCTCCTGACGTTTGTCCTCAGGTACCGAGGGCAAAAAGTCGGTAAAGCACTCCCAGACCGAGTACTGGTAATGGCCCATGCACGCAACATAATTAGATGTCTTAATGCCGAGGGCTCCCACCGAGTAAAAACAACAACCAATGGAATCTAACTTCTTGCTCTCCTTATCGGAAGGGGTAGCAAGGGTATGTTTACTCTTTGAGGCGGACGACACGACCATGGAGTTGGGCTTGGGGTTGATATGGAGGAATTCAGCCACCATCTCTTGGACCCGATACATATGATCCAGACATCTGGATGACACTGGGGCAGAGGAAGGCTTGTCCCACGGGGCCTTAGCCACCTGTAAGAGGACAGTAGACATCGGGACGGTGATCGACGTGGAGGTATTGAACTGCATGACATCGAAGACAGCGTCTGACACTGAGGGTTGGGGTTGGATGATCAACAGACCCAGGGAATGCGCCATCCTCTTGACCAAATCTCCGTATGAAGAAAGATCCTCCGAAGAAGAGATTGGCAGATTGTCCGACACCGTAGGTCATGGTGAAGGATCATCAGGCGATTCGGGGTGTTCTGAATCATCAGTGTCGGTATCAGAAAAAAAGGATCTGGAAGGTGATACCGGTGCTGCAGGGGACTCTGGTATCGGAGCGACTTTTGATGGTAAAGTAGGGGCAGAATGGAGAGGAGAGGGTGGGCGACAAGGTTCTTCTAGGGCTTTGGATTGCAATGTGGAAGGCTTAGGTTTACAGTGGGGAGAGCGTGAATGACGTGATCCATGATCGCAGTCCGATTGTGGCCTAGGTGTCAGCCATGGCTTCAATGCTGACATTGGATACGATGTGAACCAACAAGGCATGTGCCCCCTACGGTCCCACAATACAGGTGGGTTGAAGTAGGTCGGGGAGTGCGGTCTCAATTCCCGTCTAGGTGAGTACGAGAGCAAGGGCCTGGAATGACGGTAGTCTGGGCACTCCTTAGATCGATATCGATACTCCTCGCGTCCAGGTGATTGGGATCGATGGTGTCGAGAGCCTGGTGCCGACTGATCGCTTTCCCAGGAAATCACCAACTGGCAATGATCTCTACAAGACTAACGCAGGACCATTCCCTCGACTTCAAACAGCGAGGCCGAAATTGGTCCGGAATCGACAGAAGCCTCCGATACCAGGGGGTTCAGGTCCCGGATTGGT
>NW_015163668.1:55387-61112 GCF_001447785.1 Gekko japonicus | reverse complement strand
TTCAATGCCAAGCACTTAGAAGACTGCCCCCCATATGATGCCGACTTTGTCCAGTGTGGGGGATTCGGTGCCGAGGTACCTCCCGATGTCGACATGTTCATCGTTGGTTGGGAGCTCGAAGGAGTCTCGTCCGACATATGTCCCACAGGCATGGGGGTCAATGCCAATTCCCAAAGTGCTACTCGAAGCCTCGCAGCTCTGTTCTTGCAAGACTGGTACAAGAACTTCGCACAATGGCGGCAAGTGTCGGGGTTTCCGGTTTATGAAGCAGCGATGGTGGACATTCTCCCAACAGGGGAACGATCCACACACCAGCGGGTTGGAGGGGTGCTACCTCAAGTAGCACCCCCATGGAGCCTTTGGGATAGGCTCCAGGCCAGAGAGCTTTTGAGGGGTAGCCTCTTCGATGGCGTAAAGCCGGAGAATTTGAGGCTCCCCTCCACCCTGATAGTCCGGCCGCTGTGTGGCCTTCGGGCACAAGCTGGTTTGACTGGGACAAGCACTGGAGATCGAGTGGAACAGCGTTGAAGCAAGCGAGGTCAGAGAAATTGACCAACAAGGGACTTGAGTTCAAAATAAGCGGACGATTGTAAAAAGAAAATTACACACACCCCCGTGGGAAAGCGGATCGCAAAGAGGAATGCCTCTTATGTGAAAAGACTGATAAGCAAGAAAAAGGGGGGGAACAGTGAGTGTGTTTTGAGAGGCTTACTTGATTGCTGATACTGTGGGAGCGAGCTTTAGAGTCGGAGGGAAGCGTCAGAAACTGTAAACAAATCGTAAAAAATGGCTGCCGTGCAAAGAAAGCTGAAAACGAAACCGCCTGGCAGCCAGAGCCCAAAACCGGAAGAGGGAGTACACATCATGAAAATGCTAGGGGATATGCTCAAACCAGTGATAGAGCAACTCAATGATATTAACCAGCAACTTACTGTAATGAATAAAAACTTTGCATCTCAGCAGCTCCAACTGAAAGAAACAGAGAAGAAGGTGGAGCAGATAGCTGGGAAACTTAAGGAATTGGACACCACAAGCAAGAAAATGAAGAAAAGGATGGGAGAAGTGGAAACAAAGCAAAATCTACAAGAAAACAGTTTGTTACAGCTGCAGATGGAAAAAGCCAACATGATTCTCAGATTCCAGGAAGTTCCTGAGGGAGAGAAGGAGGATCTGAGGAAGATACTTAGCGAGATCATCGCTCCAGCAATAGGCTTAACAGCAGATGAACTGGTAAAAGAGATGGAGACAGCTTATAGGGCATCTTCAAGATCAATGATAAAAGATAAAAGATTGATTGCACCTTTAAAGCCAAGGAATTTTTGCGACGACAGCTGGGAACGGAGGAAGATTCCAAAGAGGAAGAAACGAAATCAAGTGACTCTGCCACCTCAGGAATGGAGGAGGACTCTGCTGTGGAAACCGGAGCAGATGCAGCCAGAGTGGTATATGACTTCAGAGACAGAAAACCGAAGTAAAGGCAGAAGGACTCTGAGAATTGCGTTTTGAAGCGAAGAATAAGAAGGTGATCAGAAAGCTCTCTCATAACGACTAACAAAATAACATGTTAACATTGAAGCTGAGACAAACGAACTCTACAAGTATATTCTTTTTATTAACACTTATATGACTAACACTTTCACTAACAGGAGTAAGATCTCCTCCTCTTGGGGTTTTAGTATAGTGTGATTACGTTTTCTTTGTCCCTAGATGTAGTCCCCTTCCTTCATACTTTCTTTGTAGTTTGTAGTATATTGCAAAAATAAAAATATCCCTGCGGGGATTTAAAAAAAATAAATGGCGGCAAGTGTCTGGGTGATGAGTCTCCCCAAGGCAGATAATGCAGAGTGTGTGGCTGTCACGAGGGGCAAGTTTGCTGCCACAGCCAACACACAATTTTAAACAACCCCCTCTTTTGGCCATGAAAGAGTAGAATGATCCAAAAGAAAAAGTCCCTCAATGAGGTGAAATAAAGTTTACCTCGGGGGAAGGGGGGAAGCCGCGAGGCAGCAGCAACCCTCAATGAAAAGCCCTTTAAAAAAAAATATATTTCTAAAGAACAAAATAAAATAAATGCTGTCAGCGCAAAAAAGTACAATTTCAATAATCCCTCGTGAGAGGAAAAAACGCTTCTTCACCGACCGTCAGAAAATGAGCTGTTAACAGCACAGCGGTCAGAAGAGAACTGGTGGGATGTCCGCGTCCCTCCTCCTTGGGCATGCGCATTGGGGTTCCTGCACATGCCTGAGAGGGAGGCGCGAAAATCCTTTTGTGAGCTTTGCATACCACCGATTTGGATCAGCGCAGGCGCATAATCCCATGGGTGCACAGAGACCACGAAGAAGATTACAGCGTTCTCACGGTCACGTTTGCATCTCATTAATGTATAGGAACAGGGTTGGACTCCATCGACCTGGCTTTAACTTCACATTCTACTCACATTATATATTAGATACTTACCTCAATCACATTTTTAAGAAGTAGATAGTTTCAGGTGGTCAGCAGTAGAAGAGCAAGATTTGAGTCCAGTACCACCTTAAAGAACAACAAGATTTCCAGGGTACAGGGCTTTTGAGAGTCAAAGCTCCATCATATGAGAAGTAAACTAGGAAATCACTTGGCCGGTTTAATGCTGATAACTCCAGGTCATCCCTGGCTTCGTACTAATTAAACTTATGGTAAGGGGGAAAATTTCAATAGAAAAAGAAAACATGGCAGAAACACAAATTTGAGTGTAAAGACTTGTAATTGCTCGAAGTGGAGCTGGCTAGACTTGGGAACTATACGACTCTCTCCTTTCAAGCCAGTAAGATCCCCTCCAGGGTTGGCTGAGGCAGGGGTAAGCTGGTATGACCCAGTACTGACTGCTGGAATAAAGTGTCCTATATGGTATTTAGGTCTTCTGCTTCAATCCCTCTCCTTCCAAAAAGAGACAGTAAGAACATAGGAACATAAGAACATAAGAGATGCGAATGTTGGATCAGGCCAAAGGCCCATCCAGTCCAACACTCTGTATCACACAGTGGCCAGAAATACCAGTGCCATCAGGAGGTCCACCAGTGGGGCCAGGACATTAGAAGCCATCCCACTGTTGACCCCCCCCAAGCACCAAGATGACAGAACATCACTTGCTCCAGAGTCCCTATCTATACCTTGTGGCTAATAGCCACTGATGGACCTCTGCTCCATATGCTTATCTAATTCCCTTTTGAAGCCGTCCATGCTTGTAGCCGCCACCACGTCCTGTGGCAGTGAATTCCAAGTGCTAATCACTCTTTGGGTGAAGAAGTACTTCCTTTTATCCGTTCTAACCCGACCGCTCAGCAATTTCATGGAGTGCCCACGAGTTCTTGTATTGTGAGAAAGGGAGAAAAGTACCTCTTTATCTACCTGCTCTTTCCCATGCATAATCTTATAAACCTCAATCATGTAACCCCTCAGTAGTCGTTGCTCCAAGCTAAAGGGCCCTAAGCGCCTTAACCTTTCCTCACAGTACCAGTATGAAATTAACGCATTTCCATTAGGCTAGGATGACATTGTTACTCTTTTAAAGGCATTTTTAGCTTTTCACCCATGCCAGTGTGGTTGGTTTCAACTAGTATGGTCTGCTTTAACTGCCTTTAATAGGTGACAATCAGTAACCTATGTCCATCATGGTTTTGGACAATTGGAACATAGCAAAGCTGTACAGTTGCTGAGCCTATTGTGTACATTTGTGGAAGTTGTCTGGCCTCAGATATGCTGTCCCATGGCCCAGGGATGAACAGAACTTATTTCTGTTTGGGACAGCAACTTAACATATGTATTGACATTCTCCAAGCACTTTTAAAAACATCATAAAATAGCATTATCTAGGAAACATGAGGAGATTCTCATTATTAACTGTCAGTGAAGGGGACAAGCCAAGTGTGCTTGGAAAAGTAGAGGGCAATCCAAGAAAAAATAAATAGGCTACAGTCAAGCAGATCTGGCAGGATTTAATTTAAGAAAGAGCAAGGGGGGGGAGACCTCTGTGAGAAACCAAAGAAAGTGAATACCAGAGCCACACAAAAGTAAAGGCTAGATTGTGTGCAAACCAAATATTAATATATACAGTGAAAAAAAATAGTACAATGAGTTAAAACAGTCCCTATATACAGTGCAAAATACAGTACAGTATGACCATTCAAATATTCTTTAAAAAATCAACGTAATCTCTTGTATATGGGAGCAACAAAACATCCTTTAGAGAACAGACTGTCCGAACATCTTAGCAAAATCAGGCATCTCAATTTTGACAATCCCTTAGTGACAAATTTTGTTGAAAAAATCATATACCCAGTGGTTTTAAATTTTTTGTCACCGAGAAGATTCAATCTAGGCTTAATCAATCTTATAATATTGACAAGTTGTTGTTTCAGAGAGAGGCCTTTTGGATTTTTGCACTGGACACATTATCTCCTAAGGGTCTCAATGATCAACTGGATTTTACTGCCTTTGCAAGAAATATTTTCTCCTTTGCTTCTTGAAAAGAATGTAGTCAGCATTACATGGTAATTTTATGTGTTTGCTATCCCTTTAAATTTTGGCTCCTGAATTCACAAGTGAGAATTATGCAATTCTCATTTACCTTGTCCTTTTTGCTTTCAGACCTGTACATTTAAGATTTTCAAAATAATAATGAGAAATTGGATTGCAGATAATAATGAGAAATTGGATTTCAGAGCACACACGGGGAATTTGCCACGGGAGAGCCACGAGTGGATGGTGGATTTTCCGGCCACGATCACACCAAAACATCTGGGAAATGGAGCACACCCATGGCAAACCTGTGGCATGCTGCCGAGAATGCGCTATTAAAAAATACCTCAATGAAGGTGTTGGCGAACGGTTTGCCACGGGCTGCCTCCGGACTCCCTTGGTGTGATCATGCCAGCACAGTTTTTCCCTCCGGCCATCTGCGTTGCAGCGCACATGCCAATGGCCGGAACCGTGGGTTGCCGCCGCCGCGTCTGATCATGTTGTTGCACGGCTACTTGCAGCGCCGCAAATAGCCACGCCTCCCCCCTGCGTTTTCCGGCCCGTGTGACCGGGGCCTTTGTTCTACAGCTTCAGACCAACACAGCTACCCACATGGATCTGGCTGATAAATAGTAAGTGATTTTTTTTTATGCTGTTAATAAGTCCACTTAGATGTTATATCGTACTTGAAGATGTTTTGACTCTAGTCTTTTATAGACAACTTACTACAACTGTTCAAGGCCATTCTGCAATGGGACTGTAACAGAAACAATTCTGAAGAAGATATTGAAACGATGTTTCAAGAAGCCATCAGACCATCAATTGCTATATTTTTCCTTTTGTTATAACATTTTGTTATGCACTGAAAAAAAAAATTTGAATGGTCATACTTTACTGTATTTTGCACTGTATATAGGGACCGATTGTACTGTATAGATTAATGTTTGATTTGCACACAATCTAGCCTTTTCTTTTGTGTGGCCTCTGGTATGCTAGCACTCAGTACTCTCTTAGGATTTAATTTGAGGCAAAGCAAAGCATATGGTCTAACCAGAGTAGTTCTACATGTTGCATGCAGATCTATGATTCATTTTATAGACTTTATTCTCTTTTAGAGAATGCAATCGCTTGTGTTGAAAATTTTTAAAGCTATCAGTACAAAGAAAGAGGATCATGCACCTGCAAGTTTTCCTCAACAGGATGGTAAAAGCAGCTTAGGAATGGCATT
>NW_015163668.1:28558-55356 GCF_001447785.1 Gekko japonicus | reverse complement strand
GGCTCTTTCTTTCTATGCCAGTCTCCCCCTCTAAACCTCAGTCCCAGCAGCTGCATTCTGTAAAAAGGAAAAAAATCTGTAAAAAGAATCACCAAACTATACAGAGCAGGTAGGTCTACCCTGAGCTTCTTGGCTTGAACCTGCTTTCTTTCAATAGAAACCATCCAGCAGGCTGCTAGCAGTCTCTTCCTGCTTCTCTTTAAAGGCTGAAATGGCTTCAGCTGAGCCTGAATTCCAAAGCAGTCAAGGGCTGACAAGGAACTGTAACACCACCACCACCACATCACTAGCCAATACATGACTCAAGAACTGAAATAAGCACATTCCACACAGCCATAAATGCCACTGCCTGAGGGACAAGGCTCATTTTCCACTGGGACAAAATAAGAGCCACAAGCTGATATTCATTCTCATGTCCACTGAATGTGTGCAGAAGGAGATTTGCCACATTTGCACCACTGCCAAGATCTGCATGTGTGGCAGAATATTTGAACGGAGCCCTGCATACATTGGTTGTGTATGCACAATCAGAAACCCAGGTTTTGCATGGGCTTAGTCATGCCCAAGATCCTAGTGCATATACCTGCTTACATATAATGGGCTACACCACACATTCCACTCAATTAAGTAAATCCAAAGGCTTCTGCATAGCCAGCACAATTTCTTTTCTTTACTCACAGGTCATGAGATGTCATAAACTGCTTATGAATTTCCTATTTCATGTTTTGCCTTCCTCAAGCTCATGAAAAAAAATTTTTTGAGGCAGCCTGAGTCACTGTTCAATGTAGATCTGGAAGGTCCACCAGGAAGACACGGAAGTTGAGCGCCATCCTAAATGGAATACTAAACTAATACCAGTTAGCACCTTTTAATGTCCTAATTGTTAATCGTAAATTGTTACTTGGTTTTATGACTTTTATTACTTACTGTTATCTCTGTTGTTTTATCTTGTTGTTAGCCGCCCTGACCCATCCATGGTTTGGAGGGCGGGGTATAAATATAATAAATAAATAAATAAATAAGTGTAAACAAAATACTGGTTCATTTTTTTCACATGTGGTGGTCTTGTGATAAAAGTAAAAAATATTGAGTTTGGATACATGAGATATTACAAAAAATACTAGAAACAAGCATACCATTTGTAGCAGAACTGTTTTTATTAAATATTATACCAGAAAGATTTTTAAAAAACAGATGCTTATATGATTATACATGTTATAACTATTGTTAGGATTTTGTATGCAAAATACTGGAGGAAAGAAGAAGTACCATCAAGAGAAGAAATAATATACAAGCTATTAGAAACAGCTGAGATGGACAAATTAACTTTGCTATTACAAGATAAAAAAGAAGACATTTTTGAGAAAACATGGTCAATACTCTGTAAGTGGATTGAGTCTTATTTGCGAAGAGGCACACTATAACTATTAAAATTATAATAGAAATATAGACTAAAACTATCCTGGCATATACAATACTTAATTGATTAGGTGCATAAAAGAACGATACCATGCATGTAAAATACTTAACAGTTATAATGAGTGCAAGCTTCCCTTTTTTGTGTTGTTATGTCTTGTGAACTGTATTGTTTGTCTTTTTTCTCTGTGGAAAATTAATAAAAACCTATTATAAATGATATCCTGTATCTGCTGAATTCAAAAAACAAAAAACAAAAGAAGAAGGGGTTTGTTCTTTCTGTTTATGAACCTGGGTAGTTTTTAGGGTAAACCTGTATTGTGAGAGGGAACTTTTAAAATTTAAGCAGGGAATAGCATTTCCAGGAAAAAGAAATGTTGGCCCCGGTCACACGGGCAGGAAAATGCGGGGGGGAAGCGTGGCTGTTTGCCCTGGTGCAAAATAACACGTGGTTGCGTGATCAGACGTCCCCTCGAGGTCCCGTCGAGATCCCGTGGTTAGGGGGGAGGTGCTGATCACACGACGTGGCAAAGAAGCAGCGCGACGCGGCAAACGGGGCTGTGTTTTGCTTTTAAACTGAAGTGTGTGCATGCACTGTTGGGTGCTTGTGTGCATCCCGTGGAGACTTGGAAAAAAACCTTTTTGCATGTCGTACCCCACCCCCACCCACACACCCCCTGCCTGCTCCATGGCCTTTCCCTTGAGTCCCCGCGTTGTCGTCAGGGCCCCCCCTCGCCCCCGGATGCCACCGGAAACGCGATCAGACGCCCGCCCTTGCCCCGTAGTTACCGGAAACTAGTACCTCGGAGGTACTAGTTTTTAACTGCGCATCTTCGGAGGGAAGCCTCGGGTTCACCATGGGAGCTCTACGCTTCCCAGATGTGGCGCTGTGATCGCACCCAGATAATCCGCCTATCATCCATCTCAGTAGTGTGGCTACTGCTCCGTGTGACCGCAGCCATTGACACTGGGTTATATAATGTTATGGGATTTTATTGGTACATAAACTTTGACAAGGATTTTACTTTCCTCTAATTACATAAGAATTTTTCAGAATGCATCCTAGCAGAAAGAACTTCCCAGAGAATACAACTTAATCTAACCTAGATTAAAACAAGATTAACCTAGTATAAAACAAGGAATTAAAACAGTAATCTTACCAATCCACCAGAAGAGGGAAGCAAAGTGCACACAAAAATGGTCAAGAAGCTAGTTGTTTGGAAAAGCCCTTTTTTCTTCAGCAAGATTGGTATTTCCAGTGGGTACCTGAAAGAGAGAGAATGAGAGAAAGGGTTGTATTCTCTCTCACTGATTCCCTGCTGGAGACCCCTAATTTTTGTACTTTATTCATCTTAACTGCTGATTCTTCTAAACCAATCAAAATTCTCCAACCCATCTTAGATTTTTACCTGACTGCTGACAGGAGGCTTTCCCACATTTTGATTTTCCTCACATACGTTCCTGTTGCTATGGGGTTTTAATTCTGTTTCGCTCACTCTAGTAGTTGATTAAATATTATATCTCTTTATGTCTGGCATAAAAACCTGCAGTTTAAATCTTCAGGGAGATATGCCAAACATAAAGTGATGTAATATCAAATTGACCACTAGAGGCAGCAAAACACATACAGAACAGAAGAAAACCCTGAAGCAACAAGAACATACGAGTGAGGAAAATGAGAATGCAGAAAAGCCCAAGTTCTTTCCATGAATATTTTGGCAAAAATTCTCATATAGCCATCAAAAATTATGGGAAAACATACATGCCCCTTCTGAGTTTTCCCTGGTCAGGAAGGCCCAACATTGCTGCATCAGGTCATCCTAAACTGTAATTATTCCAAGACCCATCCCCTGACAGAATCCATCTTAGAATCAAACTTCCTGTGACAGTCACCCCCTGCCCTTTACATTCACAATTCCCCCAAAAGACATCCCTTTTAGGGGTTTCTGGATAAAGTAACGTATACGTCACAGGTATGCATGGACACATAACATAGATTTGTATAGCATAGTATAGCATCATGGTTACATACAAGCATAACATTAAAATGTATTGTAGAAAAGAAAAAATTCAAATAGACACAAAGAAAGGTTTCTGTATGTTTGCTCATGCTTCAGCAAGTTAAAGAAAAACTAGAAAAACTGAATTGTCCACCAAAATACTCACCTCCTTCAATGGAGATAAAGGAAGCATGCGTAGGGTTCCCAGCAAAGCCTCCCATCTAGACAATGACTAGATCCATCTTACTTAGCTGCACCCAGATGGCTGTGTGGTGTGTTCTGGACTAATATTTCATAACCATCATGGTGATTAAAAATGGTGTATGACAGCCAGTGTGGTATAGTGGTAAGAGTATCGGACTAGGTTCCAGAGATCCAGATTTGAACCCCAGCCTTTTCTTTTTATTTATCAGATTTTTTTTTAGTTGTCGCTCACCAGGAGTTCTCATAGCAACTTACAACACTTAAATAAACTGTAGTAAGTTTCAAACCAACAAAATCAAATAAGATGTATAAAATATTAAATATACAAGAAGGGGGACCCGCAATACTCGCAGGGGGGAGGAGAAGGAAGCAGCCGCGGATGAACCTTCTCCCCTGACCCCTCATCCCCAGCACCCACAGCAAGGCCCGCGCCCCTCCAAGCCTTCTCCCCTCCCAGCACCGGTGGCGAGGCCTGATCTCCGCCCACCAATCGTTCGCCCTCCCCCTCCCCTAGGGGCAGCGGTGGCAGTGAGGCCTGGCCAGCCTGCCAAGCTTTCTCCCACTCCCCCTTCCCCCCAGTGGCGGCGGCGAGGCCCAAGCTCGGCCCACCAAAATTTCTCCCCCCCCCCAGTGGTGGCGAGGGCTGAGCTGCTTACAGCCACCAACCAGCCAAGCCTTCTCCCGCCCCCTCTTCCTCCCTGATGGTTGCGGCTGTACTTTTGGGAGGATTTACATATTTAAATATCCCCCACATTTTTTTCCACGTTTTCAGATCTCCCTGCCCCCCAAATGCCCCCGATGTGCAGATTTAGATATCCGCACAGAGGGGGCATGTTGGGAATTAGATATATAGATATGACTCAGCACCGTATCACTATCATACTAGCCCAGAACATCTGGTTAATCTACTAAAGCTAACCTGAACAATTTGGTTCAATCATTTTCTCATGAGATTGTTGTAAGGCTACAATGTAAGAGAAAAGAAAGATGTTGTCTTCAGTCTCTATTGAGAACAAAGCAGGCTTTAAACAAAAATAAAGGCATGGCGTATACATTAATTACAAGCCAATTCAGAGAATTCTGGAAATCCTGGGAGGGAGCATCTGACACTAACAATACATTTTAAAAAGTGTCTCCAAAAGAAAAAGGAAAAAAGAAAACGCAGGGATTTACCAGGAACAGATTTTTTTAATTAAAAAAAGCTTCTGACTCTGCTAAATAAGGACACCTAAAACACAGGTAATTAGTGTTCATTGTCCCTCTTCCCAGGAATAAGAATATATCAAAGACTAAAGGAAGAATCACATATGATTCCTCTAAATTTTAAGAGATTTGCCGACAGGGCAGTATTGTTTTAATATATATAACACAAAATTGCAAAGTTACTTATGTATCTCAGCTTAAATTCTTAATGGAGACAAAGATCACTTATGCAAAGGTTGTTTTCTTCAACATGGATACTACTATTGAGAAGCTGAAGCTGGTTCTGTACACCTCCTGGGTTTTCCCCATCTTCCTTGTGATATGTCTGACGCCTGCTTCACTGCAATGTCTGGGGAAGATGGCAGCAGAGCTATAACTGCCATGAGGGTAGGAAACTCCAGATTTGCCTGGTCCCAGTCACAAGGGTGCCATTTTTCCTGCACCAGACACCGTCTGTCAATTTTAAAACCCTCCACAAAAAAGAAAAAGAAAAAACACCACCTGGTGACATAAGGGGGAATGTTCACTGTTGGAGTGTATTGATTGTATATGTTACAATGGAACAGAAAAAAATACAATGGAACAGAGGAAGACAGGCCCAAAAGAGACAATAACAGAACACCACTAGTGGTCACAGACAGCTCTCAGCTCAAAACAGTACAACCCATCATCAACAACTTACAGCCTCTACTGGATAATGACAGTTTTCTTTCATAAGTACTGGGGGGGAACCTTTTCTAGAGCACAGCAGCCCCCCCAGTCTCAAACAACAACCGTTAATAATGCAGCATCTCATATGAACCCCCATGGACACTGGAACCAGAGCTTGCAATAAACCCGGATGCCAACTTTGCTGCCACATACGCCCAGACAACACAATAACTGGACCTAACAACATTAACTACACCATCAGGGGCTCATTCACTTGCTCATCTTCTAACATTGTATATGCCATTAAATGTCAACAGCGCCCTTCGGTTCTCTACGTAGGCCAAACAGGACAAACCCTGCACCAGAGGATAAATGGACACAAATCTGACATCAGGAATCACAAGACTGAGAAACCTGTAGGAGAACACTTTAACCTTCCAGGACATTCAGTGAATGACCTCAAAGTAGCTGTTTTATCACAAAGGAACTTCAGGAACAGAATGGAAAGGGAAACTGCTGAATTACAAGTTATTACAACACTTGGAACAAAAATCTCCCCAGGACTCAACACAGATATAGGATTTTTATCCCATTACATATGCTCATTCAGTCCCTCATATATGTATTCTCAGCAAGAAGGACTATAAATCCTCTGTATTTTAGTGTGTTTCTTTTGCAGAATAGTATATTATAATAGTGAATGTAATGCAAGGGATATTGGGTTGTTTGAGGGGGATGTAGGGTCAAGCGCCCTCTGTGCCTGAGAGGAGAGAATGAAGATTCCCAGTCACATCTCACAATTGGAAAAGACACCTTCTGACATATTTATTGCTTTACAACTGCTGACCTTATAACCTTAACTTGTTATTTAGTGTCACTTTGCATATCTTGAACATCATCCTGTTACATGTTAATTTGCTGTTCCTTCTCTGGCTGTAAGTCTGAACCTTCCCTGCTCATACCTTAAATAAACCGTTGTTGGTCTTAAAGGTGCCACTGGATTCTAAACTTGTTTTACAATAGAACAGTCTGCTTCACCCACCCCCACCCATCTGATATTTTGTGTGGTGGTTTTAAGGTTGCCAGCCTTCAAAATGGAGCATCACAGCTATGGGTTAATGGGGTATGGAAAAGGCAGAGGAATCTACTGTGTGGAGCCCATTTGCCTCTATGCTGCATGAACAGCTAACGCAACAATGGGAAAAACAAGAGGAAGTCGCAGGTAAGCATCACCATCTGGAAGAGACCAAAAATCCCTTAAAACCTGTAAAAAACATGAAAGTATGTTTACACCAGTACTAAGAACGTAAGAAGAGCTCTGCCAGATCAGACCAAAAGCCCATCTACTCCAGCATTTTCTTCACACAGTCACCAACCAACTGCCTCTAAGAAGACCAGAAGCAGGATAACTGCAACAGGATCCTTCTGCCTGTGCTCCCTAACAACTGGTATAAAGAGGTATACTGCCTCTGGTACTGGAGGGAGTAGATACTTATCATGACTAGTAGCCATTGTGACTAGTAGCCATTGAAAGCCCCTTCCTCCATCAACCTGTCCACTCTCCTTTAGCCTTCCAAGTTGGCAACCATGACCACATCCTGTGGCAGTGAGTTCAACAATTTAACTATGTGCTGTGTGGAGAAGTACTTCCTTTTGTCAACCCTGAATCTTCCACCTTTCAGCTTCAGCGGATAACCCAGGTTTTAATACTGGGGGAGAGGGGGGAAAGCTTTTCCCTGTCCACTCTCTTCACACAATGCTAGGGTTGCCAGGTCCCTCACAACTGGCAGGGGATGGGTGGGGGGTTACTGGGAGCAGGAGTGAGGCCCAGCCAACATGCAGTGACGAGCCTGTGTTGCCCCAGCCAGCATTTAAACTGCAGTTAAGTAGAACTGCCATATATATCTTTAAAAGCAGTGGCTCCTGGGAATTGAAGTCTTTAGTTAGACACAGCATCCGGCACTCAGAGAGGCGTGAGGATTAGAGTTTACAGCTCTCTTCCTGTGGCCTTTTGTTATCTTCAAACGGCAAGCAGTGGGGACACGCATCCTTTTCACCATGAACCAGTGAAATGAATTAGATTACAAAGATGTGAGTAAAGACTCTTATGAATGCATGTGAAACGTAATAAAAATGATTTAATTCTACTTTGAATCTGGCCAGAAGGTGCTGTTTTACACAGAGTCAGACGAAACAGTGAAAAGGATGAGATTCCCCCCCCCCAGAGGAAAAGGGGAGCCGATTTCCCTCCAGCTCTCTTAAAGAAAAGCTACTCTCTCCTATAAACGCTGGCTGGGGCAGCACAGAGCCTATGTCACTGCCTATCTGGGCCAGAAGTGACATCATCATGTTGGGACAACACTCTGGTATTTGAACAAAAACTCATTGGGAAATTTGGCTTCTACCATAGTGTTTTTGCTCAAATACCAGAGTGTCGCCCTGACGTCCCCAACATGATGATGTCAATTCCAGGTCATGTGGGCCGTGATGTAGACACGTCACTGCATGTCAGCTGTATCACCCTCTTCCCCCCACCAGCCAGCTGAGCAGAGGTGGGGCAGTGGGGTCAGGCGGGCGGGGGACCTCCACCTTCACCAGGGGGTCTGGCAACCCTACACAATGCATAATTTTATAGACCTCTATCCAATGTTCCCTCTAATTTCCCCCCCTACTTAGTGGAGCAATTCACATCCTAAGCAGAACAGAACTGCTATCATCTTAAAATGGGCAATGGGCAGTGCAAGACCCTGTGTAGCTCCAGAATGCTCTTGAGCAGTGCTTCCTGCGTTAATGAGTGGCCACTCATGTACACAGCTTAGAGGGAACACTGCCTCATATCTCACCTTACTCAATTTTTTTCTAAGCTGAACAGCCTTACACATTTTAACCAGTCCTCATAGAGTAACTATTCTAGCTCCCTGATCATTTTGGTTGCTCTTTTCTGCACCTTTACAAGCTCAACAATGTCTTTTTCAGGTGTGGTGACCAGAACTGTAAATAGAATTCCGTGTGGGCTCACCATAGATTTATATAAGAGTAGTATGATAGCAGCAGTTTTATTCTCATACTTAACAATCACTATTCTAATTATGGCCGGCAAGGAATCTGACTTTTTCACAAAAGCTGCACACCAGGCTGACATTTTCATCAAGTTATCTACTACCACCCAAAGATCCCTTTCTTGATCTCTCACTGACAGCTCAGATCCCATCAATGTGTATGTGAAGATGGGTCTATTTGCCCCAATAGGCATCACTTTACACTTGCGCACACTGAATCTCGCTTGCATTTGTAATGCCCATTCCACTAGTTTGGAACAAAGCTCCCGGTGACCCGGCAACGCCGCTGGTCGCTGGGGGCTGCTTTGCCGCCCTGAGGAAGCCGGGCAGCAACAGACACATGACACCTGGCATCGTGATGTAGGCGGGGGGCGGAGCCGGCCTGGATAACAGCCAGGCTCCGCTCCCACCCAATGTCAGTTGCTCCGATGTGCTCAGTAGCATTAACAGCTCTGAACACATTGGGGAGTTGTTCCTACCTTTCAGTAGGCCACCGGCGATTTTGCTGCAGTTTCAGGGTCTGGGTTGGCCGTAACGGGCAGCAGAGATGTCAGTTTAAAAAAAAAACAAAACGGCGGCAGCACGATGGCACGATGTAAAAATGCTATGGAGCTGTTCTCAAGAGCAGTTTTCTCAGAGCTCTCTCAGCCCCACCTACCTCACGGGTGTTTTTTGTGGAGAGAGGGAGGGAAGGAGATTGTAGGCCACTCTGAGTGAAGAGCGGGGTAAAAATCCAGTCTCTTCTTCTTCTCTGAATACTATAGAAGCCTTTAATGGTATCTAACTGTAAACTATGAATAGAAATAGAACAGAATTTGAGGTGTGAGGGTGCAGCCAATGGGAACAGCTACTTGAAACTGTGTAGCTCAATTGGGCACTGAGTGTGTGGGGGCGAAATCAAGTGTAATCTGAATGGAAAATAACTGAGCTTTTAATGGTTTCCTTCTGTGAAGGAATCCTTATCAGCGACATGTGACTTTGACAGTGTGAATGCACGCTGAGTGGGCAAATTGACTTAGTCTTTGTCATGTGTTAGGATTCATAATATCCATTCCAATACGTCATTAGTACCTTATGTTTTCTGTTTTAGCAGGGATACTGTGTGACTTCCAATCTGATGCTGTGATCTGGGAATCCGACAGCTGGCACGTCGTTACATGTCATTGGTTTGGTTCTAATGAGCATTTTTCACAGGTTTAATAGTGCATTTGTCTTAAAGGGAAGTCCAGTGAGTTGTCAGGGCCTAGATGAGGGTCACAGGGTTACAATGGGCTGTGGGAGATGCTGGCTGGGATGCGGCGGTGCAGCCATGGCAATAGGAAATGAGGCAGATGGCTTCCAGGGAGGTTCCAGCGGGGAAAGGGTTAAGCAGGACCCATCAGAAGATCAGCATGGCTTGGGAGGCCAGACGGCTGTTCTGCCCACACACTTGGGAGGAATAAAACTCCTTTTAGACGTGGCAGCCCAGCCTTTCTTACGTAGGTAAATAGGTGCCACTGGCGCCATCTTCACATTATGGCGAGTGAACATACAGCCTGCATGTATGTGCATACATTGAACGGTAGAAAGGAGCCAAGGCACATTTCTGTGTGCTTGTCCTGGTCTTTAGGATAGGAACCCGGTTTCTATTAAGAAATTATAGGTACTGCGCGTTCTTCAGGGTAAGGTTTTTTAGATTAAATAAATAAATACCGAACAAACAAACAAAATTAAATTATACATGTTTCAAAGTGACACCATATTGTAAATTGGTGATATCACAATTTTAAACCCGAGCTCACCGATTGGCTATGATGGTTCTGAGTGGTTATTAAAGAGCTGTATAAATTGAATACCTAGAAGCATTTCAAATGCCTTATTGGGGCGATCCATTGACTTTTAAAGCAAAGGATGCCTCCTTGCTTGGGTCTGCTTGCAATCATAGGGAAGCTCTTTAAGAACGCCAAGGCGCTATGAGAATTGATCAAGATCTCCTCTAGTGTTGATTCCACAGTTTGAAAATCCAGGGGATCTGGGACTAGATCAGAGACACTCTCTTCTGGCGTAGACTTTAGCCAGTGACGATTCCAGGCCTCAGTTTCCTATCTTTCAGGGCGCAGGGTTGCCAGAAGATACAAAGGAATAAAAAGTCTTGTCTGTTTAATATAGATTTAATGTGTGGAAATGCACAGCTGTAGTTTTTATTGGCATGGAGGTAAATAACATCGCTGGATAATTAACATCCCTTTAAAGGGAGGGGGCTTCCTTTGCTACCCAGGAATATAAATAAGTTATTTCATTTGATCAGTACAAACATAAGCCCTATGAACGTTGGGTAGTGCCTTGCTGATCACAATGACTGTGTAAATGCAAACATTGCTGTGTAAAGGTAGTAAACTTTCTAAAGCGTTCTATGAAGGTCTTGGGAAAAGGGAGCTCGAGAGGAACAGAGGCAACCCATTTTCCTGGCAGTGAAAAAGGGTCAATTTTGTAACCTGGGATGTCGCTGCACTTCAAGTAATGAAGACAGTTACCGATTTAGGCATGCGGATGGAACTCCGCTGACTTAGCACCAGTTTACCGCTGTTAGCGCTCGGGCTTTGGGTGAGTTGGGCCTTTCATGGGGTGAAGTTTGGACCTCACTCTTCTGGGTTCAGTGCCGTTCCCACTGCAGCTGCCCTGGGCTATGTGCTCCCTTGCTGTGCGGTAGTGTCACAGGGATCCTTCAGATCAGTCCCTTTGTCTGGTCACTGCACCCACTTTGGGGAGTGGCATTTTGGATCCGTGAACTAGTGGTGGGCTTTCACCTAGCGTTCAAAGAAGGGAATTGCAATAGTTTAAAGTTATTAATGAGGTTTTTATTTCAGGTGCTGCTGGCCACGGGGCGAGACGAAGAGTCAATGTCTGCGGCCACAGCACAGTCTTTTGGGCCACCCATCAGGCCAGGAGGACACCCTGGCCATGAAGCCCCTGGTGCTACGAGTGAGATGGCCCAGAGTGCGGATAGTCCAGCCAGCAAGGCCCTTGTGTGACAAGCTGAGGCTGCCCTTGTGATGATAAGAGCAAGATGGCCCAGAGTGCGGATAGTCTGGTTGGCTATTCTGACTTGCCATGAATGACAAAGACATTGTGCTTCGAGTGGAGACTGACCTTGTGATGATAAGAGCAAGGTGGCCTGGTGTATAGAAAGCTGGTCGGCTACTCTGCCTCGCCATGAAGGCCAAGGCCCTGGTGTCACATGCGGAGGCTGACATTGCGATGATAAGAGCAAGGTGGCCAAGAGTGCAGATACTCTAGTTGGCTATTCTGACTTGCATGAAGAGCATGGCCCTGGTGTTACAAACGGAGGCTGACATTGCGATGATAAGAGCAAGGTGGCCAAGAGTGCAGATACTCTAGTTGGCTATTCTGACTTGCATGAAGAGCATGGCCCTGGTGTTACAAACGGAGACTGACCTTGCGATGATAAGAGCAAGGTGGCCTGGTAGTACGGATAGTGAGGTCGGTTATTCTGCCCCGCCAGGTATGGCACAATGTGGAGAAAACCCCCCCTCTAGGTGTAAAGCCACCCGCCAGATGAAGAAGACGGCCGTGGAGGGTGGTGGAGTTCCAGGACCCATATAAGGCTGATGGGGTGCACCTATCAAACAAGGGCAATGGGTTAATTTTGCAGGACTTGTGGCAGGGGATTAGGTCAGCCTTGAGATTTTGGTGGGGGAACAAAGACCAAAGCAGAGGCTTGGTCTTGGCTGTGGCAGGTTGGTGCGGGCAAGAAACCAGAACCGGTGAGCACCTTACGGCATTTTCCCCAATAGGGAACAGGGGGTCATCAGGAACTGAATTCTGATTGCTAAGGTCCAGGGTGGGGAACGGTGATCACCTCCTCTGGGAACCTCTTAGGGTATGCTTCTCTCTGCAAGTTGTCAGGCTTCAGGGGTAGACACTCCTAGGTGGCGACCAGTTTTGCTGGGCTGCTGGTCACGAGCCAGACCGATGGCTCAAGGTGACCCATCCGAGAAAAGGGCAATGAGGTTGGTCAAGGGAGGGACACCTGCCTTGCCTGTTCCATGCTTGCTTAGCTGGTCCCTTGCTGCAATATTATGTTAAATAGTTAATAAAGTCGCCCTTGTTTACTTCCAAACTGTTGTTTGTCTCGTTATTCCGACTGGGGGGGCAAAGATCATTCTGGAGCTCTTCACAATCCATTTTCATCTTAACCATTGTAAATAGTGCATATGACCTAGTTATTAGGTGCAGTTATTAGCAATTTACGTTACATCTACATAAATTACTTTATGTGTATTTTAAAATCTGAGACTTTAAGACCTAGTTAATGTGATGATTACAGTAAACACTCCAGTAAAGTTTGATCTGCAGTGGTGAATTATCAAACATAACTCAGGTATCTAACATCAGAAAAATCAAATGAATGCTCTCAAGGGTCTCTTTTGAAACTGAGAGAAGGAAAGAGGGTAAACTATACGAGCATACATGCATAGTACAATTGCTCCCTGGCTTCTTTCTTATAGTTCTCACACAATGAGAAATACTTTTCTCCAGGCCAGGAAAGTGATTCTAAAACCAACAAAAGCAAAAAAATCAAAAAATTCAAAAATAGACTTCCAGTGGATGGATTGGCGATGGCAGTCGCTCTCCTCGATGCTCGAGGAGGCGACTAGCACACAATTGGCGTGGAGGGGTGATAGGTTCCAGGCCAGAGGGCTCTCGAGGGTTAGCCTCTTTGATGGCTTGATGCCAGAGAATAGAGGCTTCCCTCCGCCCTAATGGTCCAGCCGATGTGTGACCTCTGGGTACAAGCTAATTCAACCAGGACAAGCGCAGGAGATAGAGCGGAATAGCGAATGAAGAGAGCAAGGTCAAGACATGACCAACAATGAACGTGAGATCGAAATAAAAGGACTATTTCTCTAAAATGAAGTCGTCCTCCCCCCCGTGAGAAAAGCGGAGCGCAAGGAGGGACGCCTCCTAAGTGCTTGGACAGATTGACGAAGCGAAGGGGGGGAGAGGGATAATAAACAGTGATTTATTTTGAGAGACTTACTTGAGCACCGACAGTGAAACGACGAGTCTTTTAAGCTCTGGCAAAGCGGTTTTAAAAGTGAGAACATGGCGGCTTCTCGAGGGAAGTTGAAACTGAAAGGCAGTCAGAGTCCAAGACCGGAAGAGGGAGCAGGCATCATGAAGATGTTAGCGGATATGCTGAAGCCGGTATTGGAGCAACTCAGTGATATTAACCAGCAACTGGCCACGCTAAATAAAAACTTCACTCTGCAGCAGCGCCAGCTGGCAGAGGCGGAGAAGAAAGTGGAGCATGCAACTGAAAAAAACACAGAGATGGACACTGCAAACAAGAAGATGAAAAGAGTGACCGATGTGGAATCAAAACAAAAACTGCAGGAAAACCGTTTGCTACAGCTGCAAATGGAGAAAGCTAACATGACTCTCCGATTTCTGGGAGTGCCTGAAAATGAAAAAGAAGATTTGAAGAAGGCTCTGGGTGAGATCATCGCTCCAGTAACAGGCTTACCAGCGGATGAAATAGTAAAAGATATGGAGGCTGCCTATCAGGCATACTCATAAGAACATAAGAACATAAGAGATGCCAATGTTGGATCAGGCCAAAGGCCCATCCAGTCCAACACTCTGTATCACACAGTGGCCAGAAATACCAGTGTCATCAGGTATTCCTGAAGATGTCATCTTTAAAATCAACGATAAAAGAGAGAAGATTGACTCCATTTTTAAAGTGAAGGAATTCCTGAGACGGCAGTTGGGGTCAGGGGAAGAACTTAAAGGCTGCGGTCACACGTAACAGAAGTCACACAAGTGAGACGGAAAACAGCCGGAGTTTCCGGGCGCGATCTCACCAGCACATCTGGGAAGCGTAGCACTCCCGTGGCTCAACCGAGGCTTCCAGCCGAAACTGCGTGGCAAAAAACTAGTACCTTGGAGGTACTAGTTTCCAAAAACTGCGGGGCAAGGGCGGGTGTCTGATCGCGTTTCCGGAGGCATCCGGCGCCCGCCCATGTCCCCTTGCAAATAAGGTGTGGTTTTTTTGTCCAAGTCTCTGTGGATGCGCATTTCAAAAGAGACCCAACGGAGCATGCGCATTTGTCATGTACACAAAAATAAAAAACAGTTTGCCGCGGCGCGCGCTTCTTCGTTGCGCGCCTGCTTGTCCTGTGATCGGCACCTCTCCCTTGCCATGGAACCTCCACGGTACCTCCACAGGACCTCCACAGGAGGTCTGATCACGTACCTGCGCAGTAGTTTGCCCCAGGGCAAACAGCCACGCTTCTCCTCTGCAGTTTCCTGCCCGTGTGACCGGGACCAAAGATGAAGAAATAAAATCAAGTGACTCTGCCACCTCTGGAACAGATGAGGACTCTGTGGGTGAAGCGGGAGCAAGCAAAACTGTGTATGAATTTAGAGAGAGAAAACCGAAGTAAGGGCAGAAGGACTCTGGAAATGGCCCCTTGAAGTAAAGAAGATGTTCAAGAAGTGTTCTCAAAATAACTAACTCACTAATATTGAAGCAGTAGTAAAAAATAACTTACAAGTATATTGTTATACTAACACGTATATTACATACATATAGTTTAACACGGATATGATCTCCTACTCTTGGGTTTTTAGTTAATGTGGGTATCTTTTCTTTATCCCTAGTTGTAGTCCCTCCCTATATTTCCCGTTGTAGTTATGTAGTCTTATGAAAAAATAATAAAATTACCCTCTTGGGGGTTTAAAAAAAAATTCAAAAATATAACTTAAGTAAGATTATTTGTACAATTTTAGGCTAAAATCGATTTTCTTTTAATAATAAATACTTTCTGAAGTATGTAATTATGGCTACACTCTTCTGTTTGCCTCCCTGTGTAAAGATATATGGCAAAATGAATGATAGTTACAACACATGGATATACCTGCTACATTCAAAAAGTTTCTGCAAATTAAATATAAACTGCATTTTTAAAGAGGCGTTTTAAAAGGACATTTCACACATTCTGCAGAAGAAAACCCAGATTTCATATCACACTCAAGCTCAGATATCATAACCAAACTATGGCTTGGACATTAGAAATGTGTCTTAGGCTCATGTGGTCCTCTTTCCTCAAACACTCCAGTTTTCTCTCACACACTCTGTTTGATTTGTGATTACCATAGTGTGCCAAGACAGCCACGCTAGATGTTCTATCATTACAGCAGACAATAGGCTACTCTAAAACGAGGATTTAAAAATCTACTTCAGACTGTGATTTTCTTCAGTTAGGAAGTGAGGGAAAGTATTAATGGACATAAGCTCCAGCTGCAGCCCTGGCAACTAAATCAAGGTTTATCATCTTACTTTTGGAAGAGAACTCCAGCCAATCGCAGGACCCTTATGAGTATACGAGAGCCAGTGTGGTGTAGTGGTTAAGAGCAGTGGACTCTAATCTAGAGGTTTGACTCCCCTAGGGTAGCCAAGTCACTTACCCTTAAAAGCAGGGGAGAGCTGGTCCTCTTCCGGGACATTCGCACGTGGGCAAAGCAAGCGCACGCCGTGAAGACGTTACTCGGAAGTGACATCATCATGTTGGGCACGTCGCCGGCTGATGCTCTAGCAATCAGCCTGGAAACTCTATGGTACCAGAGTTTTCAAGCTGATTGCTGGAGCATCAGCTGGCGACGTGCCCGGCGCGATGACATCACCTCTGGGTGACGCCATTGCGCCGGGCACGTCACCCCAAGCCAGGCACTTTTGTGGTGGGGTTCCCCCCGCCGGTCTGATCCGGACTGATGGATTGGGAGCCCTTTGAGCGGGGGAACCTCCACCCTCCCGGGGGACCTGGCAGCTCTAAATTCCCCACTTCTCCACATGAAGCCTGCTGGGTGACTTTGGGCCAGTCACAGTTCTCTCAGAACTCTCTCAGCTCAACCAATCTCATAAGGTGACTGTTGTGGGGAGAGGAAGGGAAGGCGATTGTCAGCTGCTTTGAGACTCTTTGAGGTAGAGAAATATGGGGTATAAAAACCAACTCTTCCTCTTCTACCTGTATACTTTGTAGTGCTGTAAATATGTTTCTGTTAAATTATCTCATCTTATTTTTATGCATACATCTTAAAACATGTTTGCTGGTGCACAAAAAAAGATATTTTGGTTTAAAAGGGTCCTGACATCTGCAGGACACACAGTTCTTGAGCAATTAAAGCTATCCCTCAAGGATCTTGTTCATCATGGAAAAATCTTGCAAAAAACCCAATTTGAGGACAAGATTGATAAACCAGTCTCATGGCTCCGCTATTACCAACTAAGAAGTCTAATAGATCATTTGTCGAACAATGGAATTTTCAAGAGAACCAAGTCAAATTTTGAAATACTCATAGAAACTAATTCAGAACACTTAAAACATCTGCTCTCAAAAATATATAAACTTCTCATAGATTCATACAGCACATCAAAATCGAATTACCAAATTGCATGGCAAAAAGATCTTAAACAATTGACAGATCATCAATGGTCGCTGATTTGGTCCACTGCGGCTAACAAATCTCAGATATTCAAAGTCAGATTCCAATTTTTTAAAATGATGTCACGTTGGTACTACACCCCGAACCACCTACACCATATAAATAACACCTACTCACCACTATGCTGGAAGAAGTGTGGAGAAGTGAGTGACTACATGCACTGCTGGTGGAGTTGTCCCCACATTCAGCATTTCTGGGAGAATATGATCGCTGAAACAAGGATAACATCACAAACGCTTCCAATGATGCCAGAAGGTATCCTTTTGCATCTTAGGGATCCAGCAAATAGCAAAGAGTCTCTCCACCATCTAACAACATACTTGCTTGCAGCAGCTAAACTCGCCATAGTGGAAATCGACTAGACCTCAAATGGTGGAGGAGTGGAGAAACAAAGTGTGAGAACAATTCATCATGGATAAAATCAATGATACCTTGACCCTATCTCCAAAAAAAATCCTGCACGTCACATTCTAATTTTGTGCACATATGGTTTCCATACCTACAATTCATGACGGAAAACGAGCTTCTGCCACAGAATCCAAGCTTTGCGTCGTGGCTTCATTTTTGATCCATCAACACCTCTGATACCTCGGTAACACAATATCTATTTTGAACTTATCATTCAGACCAGTAGATGGTACTCTCAGGCAACCTCCAAGTGGTGTGTTTTTATAAAGCTCTTCTGACTTGATTAGTATGACACATGTTTAGTAACTCAATACAAATGAGCTCTCAACTCCTTGACGAAATGCTTGTGTAACTTTCTCGATTGTATTGCTCTGTTTTACTGTCTCATCATATGATGTTACATTGTCTGTATGTTATTCTTCAAACTAAAATAAAAATATAATTTTCAAAAAAAAGAAAAGAAAAAGTAAGGCTAAACTTAGCTATAATGGACAATTATTAGGCACTAACCAATAAGTAATACAAATCTGTTTTCTGCACCCCTGGCTGGTTTTTAACGTCTTGTTCACATTACTAAAATACTGAGTTAGATTCAGGTTATTAATTCCCACTCCTGTTCCATAGTCTGTCTTTGTCTTTCCCCCTCCATAGTTTGTTCCTTAACAATATAAATTGAAATGCGTAGCAATTTTTTTTTAAATGTAAAGCACCAGTTCCGTCATCCTAGCTTCAGGATTTTTTTTTAAAAAGTAGTTTACTTAATAAAAATTAGACAACACTGTAGACTATAAGATACAAGATAATTATCTGGATGTACATAAATTCTGTTCCTTTGGATTTAGCATGATTTAATCAGCCTAGAGTGACCCCGATGGCAGAAGTGTCAAGTGAGACCAACCATAAGAAAGTTTGCAGGTGTCAGAGAGGCCATAAAGGTGTCTTACTGGCCACAAAACTATTAATTAGTAACTAAGAAAGCAGCACCACAGAATCACTGTTCCAGTATTCATCTCCAGAGGTTGCTGCTAGTCTGCCTCATTATCATCTGGATGGAAAACAGCTCTCTTTCCCGGGAGCTCTCTGCAACAGCCTTATTGATTAGGTTCCCACAGTGTTAAATCATTCTGTAGCCTTCACTGCATTTCTGCCTCCTTCCCCACCCCTGAATAATAAAACCATCAAGGGTTTATAGGGGTGTGAGGCAAGAAGGATTTTGGTAAACACCACAACACAATGCAGATTCTATTCATGCAAAGCCCTTAGAGTCGCTGAACATTTCACATGGTAAAACTACACTTGAAAATAAACCAAATTAAATAAATCCTGTGTTTGTATTGTTTTTGCTGCAGTCCCTTCTGGATTCTCTACCCGAAACATCTGAAACAATTGTATACAGAAAATTTGAAATAACAGCAACAGAAGTTCATAAGGGAGCATCTTTTTTCTTCAAGCTAAAAATCATATGTATACACACACAAATCTCACAGAACTCTACTGTTTTTCACAAAGACAAATCTTATATAGGAATTATAGCTGATCTCCAGACTACAAAGATCAGTTCCCCTGGGGAAAATGGATGCCTTGGAGGGTGGACTCTGGCATTTTACACCACTGAAGTCCCTGTCCTCCCCAGGCTCCACCCCCCCCAAGTCTCCAGAAGTTTCCCAGCCTAGATCTGGCAGTCCTCCCCCCCTCCCCCACTGGTGGCCAGTAGGAACCTGGCAACCCTATAGCCCTCCACAGTTCAAACATTACTGAAGCAGTACAAGAAGTGACCACACAGAAGGGGTAATAATATCCATTCAAGTAACATAAGAATTGGACCTAAGTGTCCGAAGACAGTGAAGTCACTGAATGTTATGTAAACCAAGAAAGACACTATGTAGCTGTACAAATACCTGCTTTGGCCAATGGATCAAATTAACTCAAATTAACTAACACCGAAACTTCAAAACCAAACAATCCTCTGGCATGAGTCATTTCACCTCTATCTCTGTACAAAGATGAGCCATCAGGGAACCATTACACTGGGCTTTGACAACTTTTCATTGGATCTAAGATTCAGCCCCCCAAAATTAGGATCCAAGTTCATTTTTCAGCTTTTGTGGTTTTATATCTTAATATTCTCCACATTTTCAAATGATTGCTACCACATAAACTAATCCTGATGTGCCGGTGAGATCGCGCCCGGAAAACCCGCATGTCTTCCGTCTGACTCGCATGGCTAATGTTCCCTGTGACCGCAGCCCCTGTTACCTTTTCACAGTCTCATATAATTATATTACACCAAGACAATGCTGTAGTGTATAAATATATAGTGTTTACATAGTGTTTAAATATAAGGGTAATGCTGGTTGTAGAAAAAACCGATCTGCAGAATACCACCCATGACCTTAACTAACATTTGATATCATTTCCAAACATCAGCGGTCCTGAACTCACCTGATCTACTTAGGCTTCTGTAACATCATTGCTCTCTGGTGTGCAGAAACTATGGAACCTGTTGGTCAAGGATGAGGTGCCAAATAGGTGAGAATAATCAGGATGTCAGCAGCCCCAGACTTATACAAAAACCCAGTAGCTCCCATAATTCCTAACATGAGTGGGAAAGGTTTAGTAGGCCACTGATATATAACCTCTAGAAAATAACTGAGCCCCACCTCTTTCCATGATTAATTCAGATCTAAAAGAACAAGGTCTACTAACCAAAGAGGAGAAAGGAAAAACAAATCAAGATAAACATGTTTATTGATAAAATGTATAGGTCTTCCTTCTAGAGAACTGCTCAGTATATATAGAATTTAAGACTAATCAGTGAATTCATGAAATAGCATTCCAAGACTACTTTTGAATCTTAGGTTCTTCATATTTGAGTCTCCACCAAAAAATGGCTATGCATTTCTATACCCTTGTCATTGGCAGCCAATCTTGTTAACAGAGGTGAAGAAAAAAGAAATCTTGTCATGACACGAGGTCATCTGTACTACTTATCACAGTGAAGTGCAGGAGAAGCAGATGTGTGACTGCTGTTTTTGGCAGTGACCAAGTGCTTTGGGCAACATGTAGATCATCCTTAAATAATCTGACTTAACCAAGCAAGGGCCACTGAGGGGACCTATTGTAGTAGTTGGCAGAGTATTAAATTTGAGAAATAACAACAGACAATCTGCTTCCCTTTTTGAGTGGCATGCTGACAAGATATAATGAATGCAGGAAGTGCATCACTATTTCAGCTGCAGAGTAACTTGCAGATTTCTTCTTCAAAACTGCAGTTTAGATTAGCAGTGTTCATAATTAACTTCGGCAATATTACAGCATATTTAGTGTTTTGCAACCTTCAGTAAGTATTATTTTACTTAAATTATTAAACTTCATTTTGGCAGAGGGCGTGACTGTTTAATTTGCTCAAGGTCTCTAACTGGTCTGCCTGGTATTCGTAAATGTACTACATAATGTAGGCTTAAACTAGCCATCTGGAGAAACCCTAAAGAGAAGTGCAGCTCTGGGCTTTGTAATGAGCTGGCGAAATTACACTGAGCATGCCCTAAAAATTCTATTCTAGAAATATCCAGTTTAAATATTACAGCCTGCATATGGAGGGTAACAACACCCAAAAATCGCATGACCTGACATTCCACATGGCTGGTGAAGTGTTTTAAAGGCCCTGCAAGGACTGTGGCTTCAATCTATCTCAGGAAAATTTCTTATCTAAATGTGAAAGGTATACTTCCTAGAAGACCTTGTTTCAAACAATGGGATGCATAATATTCATAGTTTGATATTTGTTTACTCTGAAATGAGGGTATAGAACCACTGCCAAAAACCTAAGAGCCAGATGGATCATGAAGCCTTTGTCAGGTCCTGCAAATATAAATTGCTGAACCAACTGTTCTTTCTTATCAGTTCTTTACAGACAGTACTTATTTCTTTTAATTGCAACAGCACTGCATTTTATATATAAGTGTATTTGTGTGCGTGTATTCTAATAATAAAAGTCAGATCCCTTTGGAGGAAAGAGCGAGGTTTTTAATTTTTGTTGTTGTTGTTCAGGCGCACAGTCGAGTCCGACTATTCGCGACCCCATGGACCAGATCACGCCAGGCCTTCGTGTCTTCCGCCGTCCTCTGAAGTTTCCTCAATTTCATGTTTTTACTTTAGCTAATGAATAATAGTTGTCGCCTTTTGTAATTGATTTTTTCCCTTACCATCACAAATGGACTTATGATGATAATCATGCTATAGGAAGTGACATGAGAGCTCTTAAAGAAATTTCTGGCAAAGGACTGCAGCCTCCGTGGGAGGTAACTGTTAGAATTATCTTAAACCACTACCTGCCTTCCATTACAATAGAAAAGGCCTTTAATCGATATAATCTTTTTTTTTTCAAAAGAGCAACTCCCCCCACTTTCTTTGCAATTCACTCATCTTAAAAAGAGCACTATAGCTTTTGTGCATAACTTAATTCATTCTTCAAGACAAGTACAAAATTTGTCACTGACATTTAGTGCCAAGCCATTGGCAATGGATAAAATGAACTAGTTAGCAATTTAACCTATTTTTAAAAGAGAGAGAGAGAAAGAAGGATGAACAATTTTCTGTCATCACAAGCAAATGGCTAACATTTAGCAAGATTTTTATTTTTATTTTTCATCTCATAGTAGCTTCAAGAAAGAAGTCAGGATAACATTTTTCCCAGAGTCCTAAATCATCTTCTCAGCCTATTCCTTTAATGGTTTAAAGTAAATGACTATCCAGAGGATAATTAGGCAGTGTGCTGTCGCATCGTGTCAGGTCACAGCTGGATTTAGTCAGCATTAACCTTTGGGGAGAATTGGAATATCAGTATCATTTAAAATTAAAGACGTGTAAGCAGGCATTTCTGGAGATGTTAGAAAAGTAATTGTCTGTAAATTGTTTGACCTTGAGATTTAATTGCATGCACAACACACAGTCGAGCAAGAACCCTGGACTCTCGTCATTCTCTCACACCTCCATATCTTTCACTTTGCCAAACCTATTAAGCTACCTGTGGATTTTGCAGTAAAATATTAAAGATTCTTCTATATGAAGCATAAATGCTTTGAAGCAAAAAAGAACCTTCCAAATAAAAGGACAGTGATGAAAGTTATATAGCAACAAATTCTCATATTTGAATTTCAGAGTCCCCCCCCCCATGCTTAAATTATTTTACTCTCTCACTCCCTGCTTTCGTTAAAGAACTAGGCTTAATTTTTATTTTTTTCCCTCTCTCCCCCTGCTAACAAGTTTGCATATTATGCCTTATTCCCTTTTTCCCTAATGAGACAGCTTATGCTTTCAAAGTCCCTCAAGCTAGGCAAATCTCTCTACTGCCTCCACTGTTAATAATGAAACTTCATAATTATACAAATCCAAGGTGGCCAATCAGCTTTTCAGGCTGAGCCTTCGGGTACCTCATGCATTATTTATATGGCACTTGGGCCTGTGAACTCACTTGCTTATATTAGAAGCCTAATTAATATTTAATCACATGTACAGAGGGCAGATGAAGCTGTGCTAGCCGCTCAAGGAAGCGCAAGGAAGAAAACGGACAGGTGGATGCAAGCTGAACACATACTAATACAAAAATACACAAACACTTCCACAAAATACTGATTGGCAGGCTCTGGGATATAAGCATAGATTTGACAATATTGACTTTAGTCCCAAATAATGAGTTGAGACTATGCATATTAGTGGCCAGCATTAAGGATCAATAGAGTGCGATGGACAGCATGTTGATTTCATATGAGGGTAGAACCAGATTTAGTCTGTCCATGAAGCTCTCCTAGCAGCCTTGGGCAAGTCAGGTCTGATCCAAAACATATTCCATGGAAGTAAATCTCAATGAAATCAATGGTTATCACATACAACTAATTGGACTGAAGGGGCCCAAGGAAAGTCTTGTAACAGGTTGGGTTGCTGAAAAAAGGAAAGCACTTTGTACACTGAAAACAAGAACAGGAATGACAAGGCATCAGAAGTATAGATCATGTGGTAAATGTTGCCCAATGTGACCCTAAGGCTTCTTTGCCTGTTGGCTCTTGAAGTTTTTGTTTGCAGAATCTGCATAAGCAGTTATTGGGAATGATTCATTGTGTGTATTTTCAAAAGGAGAGCAACAGGAAATTTTTTAAAAATAATAATAATAACCATGTTGGCATGCGTAAATAATTAACCTGGGAAACAATTCCCAAGTATAAAATGCAATGCTAGGAGCATCATTTGGAATATTTAGTTCTGAAAATCACCTCTGTTGTTGTTCTAATAGAGGACAAAAAATATCCTTTAATGCAAGAACAACCAAAACAAGTAAGGGTTTAAAACAAATACTGTAATAATAAAGCTGAAGGAAAAGGTATGCATTGCTTGGACAGATAAAGGGAGGTGCTAGATAAAGAAGCATGATAGCAAATATAGGAAACCATGAACCCACAAGGACCCGCAGGGGGCTTCTCATCTCCCCCTCCCCCACTATTTCAACTTTTCCTTCCCTGAAAGATCCCATAGCCTCTCCTCTTCCCCACTTCCTTATCTCCTTCCCACCCAACAGCCCACATACCTTTATCTGCCTATCTGCCTTCAGCTTTCCCTCCCTCCACCCAGCAGGCTCTACCTAGGAAAACTATGGCCCACTGGCATAGTAGGAAACCTTCAAGGAGTTGTGGGAGGGGGCACATCACTTTCCCCTGTGTCCCCCTCATCAATATGGCAACTTCCATATTCTCTGCTCCTCAGCAATTCACCAACCAACCTTTTATCTGCCTCCCATCTTCAGACTTATTTATTATTTACTTAATTTATACCCACCTTTCTCCATAGTGGAGATCAAAGCAGCTTACACTATTCTCCTCTCCTCCTTTTTGTCCTCAATAACCCTGTGAAGTAGGTTAGGATGAAAGCATGTGACTGGCCCAAAATCACCCAGTGAGTTTCCATAGCCAGATGGGGATTTAAACCAGGGTCTCACAGACCCTGCTCTGAGACTCTAACTGCCACACCACACCGGCTTTGATAGGGTAGCTGCTGTTGAACAATACCAAGAATCCAGGCCTAGCTGAGTGAGACAAGTTGGGTGGTTTCAAGTCACCCAAGTGTTGCTTCCAGACCTGAGGTTGCCAACCTGTTGAAAGACAGACGGACGGGCTCCACCACAGATATTTTGACCAAGGCTTTAGAGGCCATGGCTGGATGGCTGAGTCAGACTCTACTGAAAGTGAATCCATCAAAGACAGAGGTTCTGTACCTGAGGTATGGGGGAATGGCAATGGGATTCCACCTCCCAGCCCTTGATGGGGCACCATTGGCACCTACCCCAATGGTGAGGAGTTTAAGTGTGACACTGGATGCCTCACTTTCAATGGAGGCCCTGGTCACAAATGTTGCCAGATCAGCTTTTTACCATTTTCAGCTGGTCAGGCAACTGGTTCCCTATCTATCCCCCTGAGAAATAGCCACAGTGATCCATGCAATGGTCACCACCAGGTTAGACTATTGCAACTTGCTTTATGCAGGGCTACCCTTGAATAGGCCCATAGCTACAGTGAGGCCTCCCAGGGCCCACCTGTTCACTTCCTGCCAAAGTCCCATGACTTCCTAGGCAGCCCAGCCCCCCCCCCTCTCTGGGCTGCCGGGAGGACTCACTGCTGCACCTTCCCTTTCCCCACATGCCAGCAGCCTCACACACCTGCCTCAGGCAGCCTCTGTTCTTGCTGCCTGAGGACAAGCTGGGTGCTTTCTCCCTAGCTGAGGAGGGTGGCATGGAGAGAGGCCCCTTCAGCTTTCTTCCGACTGCCAGACCCCTGCAGCAAAAAGGGCAGTGCAACCTGGCAGCTGCCTGAGCAGCACGCACGAGGAGAGGGGGGCTCAGTCCCCAGGGACCAACCAGCCTCTCCACTGCTCTCCCCCATGCACGCCCTAACAGCTGGGGAACATCAGCCAATGGCTACAGCTCGAGTAGCAGCAAGACCTGAGCAGCATGCAGAAGGACAGAGCAAGGCTGGAGCCAAAAGGCTGTGCCACTCCAGGAACTCTTTTGGTGCCCAGGAGAGCAAGTTGGGTGAAGTGCGCGAGAGACGCCTTTGGAGGGAAGAGAGAGCCAGGCAAATGGGAAAAGGCAAGGGGAACGCCAGAGAGAGAGAAGGCAGTTGGAGATGCTGGCTGCATTGGAGATCCAGGGAGGGGCCTTGAGGGGTAGGTACACTGGAGAAATAATTAAATTATCTAAATTGGCTAAGTGCCCTCCAAGAATTTAAATCCCGCCCCCCAACTTAGAAATTTCTGGCTACAGGCCTGCCCTTGACCCTGCTCCGGAAACTTCAGCTGCTTCAAAATATTTCAACATGCTTGCTGAGTGGGACAGCTTTGTGAACACACATGCAGCCAGTGCTTAGCTAGCTACATTGGTTACCAGTTGTGTACAGGATCAGATTCAAGGTTATGATATTAATCTTCATAAGAACATAAGAGAAGCCAATGTTGGATCAGGCCAATGGCCCATCTAGTCCAACATTCTGTCACACAGTGGCCAAAAATTCCAGGTGGCATCAGGAGGTCCAGCAGTGGGTCCAGGACACTAGAAGCCCTCCCACTATTGCCCCCTTCCCACTATTCCCCCCCCCGAAGAATACAGATCATCACTTGCCTCAGACTGAGAGTTCCTATCTATACCTTGTGGCTAATAGCCACTGATGGACTTCTGCTCCATATGCTTATCTAATTCCTTCTTGAAGCTGTCCATGCTTGTAGACACCACCACCTCCTGTTGCATTGAATTCCATGTGTTAATCACTCTTTGAGTGAAGAAGTACTTCCTTTTATCCGTTCTAACCTGACTGCTCAGCAATTTCACGAGTTCTTGTATTGTGAGAAAGGGAGAAAAGTACCTCCTTCTCTACCTGCTCTATCCCATGCATAATCTTATAAACCTCAATCATGTCAGCCATTGTTTCTCCAAGCTAAAGAGCCCCAAGCACGTTAACCCTTCTTCATAGGGACAGTGTTCCAACCCTTTTATCATTTGAGTTGCCCTTTTCTGCACTTTTTCCAACGCTATAATATCCTTTTTGAGGTGTGGTGACCAGAACTGTACACAGTACTCCAAATGAGGTCACACCATTGATTTATACAGCGGCATTATGATACCGGCTGATTTGTTTTCAATCCCCTTCCTAATAATCCCCAGCATAGCGTTGGCCTTTTTTATTGCAGTCGCACACTGTCTAGACATTTTCATCGAGTTATCTACTACAACTCCAAGATCTCTCTCTTGGTCAGTCTCTGCCAGTTCGGACCCCATTAATGTGTATTTATAGTTAGGATTTTTGGCTCC
>NW_015163668.1:18792-26399 GCF_001447785.1 Gekko japonicus | reverse complement strand
AGTCCTGTACGCCACATCCATTTCCTTAATTAAGTCTTCTTGTTTGTAATCCATTAGTGGGGCCAAGGCAACCACCAAGAGTTCCTTTAGATCCTCATTCTTATCCTCAGGTATTCCATAGAAACGTAGAACATACATGGATCTTTCCAGCTGGAGTGATAAGTCCTGTACGCCACATCCATTTCCTTAATTAAGTCTTCTTGTTTGTAATTCATTAGTGGGGCCAAGGCAACCACCAAGAGTTCCTTTAGATCCTCATTCTTATCCTCAGGTATTCCATAGAAACGTAGAACATACATGGATCTTTCCAGCTGGAGCTGTATTAGTTGCGTTTTATTCGAGGATCTCTCCTTCTCTGCTTCATCCACTCTTTTATTAATACTCTCAGTTTGTTTTTCCATCTTTTTCAATGTTTTCTCAGTTGCTGTAGTTCTCTTGTCCATTTGCTTTAGCTGTATTTGCACATTGTCCAGTTTGGTGTTGAGAGTAGTCATCTGTTCCATTAGAGGGCGCAGTGCATTTGCTAACAGCGAAGAAAGGTGCTCCATTTGCTTATTTTTCACCTGAGCTTTGCTTAACCCACAATATGTAGCCTTGGAGATCTTTTGGAAGTCTTTTTAATGAGTTGGTCGTGATCGCTTGCTATGGCAGTTGTCTCTAGGTGCCATGCTGGCTCTGCGGCGACGGTACCTATCGGGGAAGAAGGTGAGTCTCAATTCCTTGGGTGTCCCCTTGGAAGAGGCTCTCCTCAGCTCCCCAGGCTGGGGGTCTCCTATAGAGACCGCGGGGGGGTTCAGGACGAACTCGAACCCCTCCCAACAGCCAGGTCTCGGCACGTCTCCATCCAAGCGAGACGAGATGCATCCAAGCGGCGAAACGCTTAGACTGGAAGTCCGACGTCAGACTGACTGGCCTGTAATTTCCCGGATCTCCTCTGGAACTCCTTTTAAAGATGGGAGTGACATTAGCTACCTTCCACTCCTCAGGAATGGAGGCAGATTTTAATGAAAGATTATATATTTTTGTCAGGAGATCCACAAGTTCACATTTGAGTTCTTTCACAACTCTCCGATGTATGCCATCCAGGCCTGGTGATTTATCAGTTTTTAAGTTGTGGGACCTCCTCTCTCGTCACCTCAATCTGACTCAAAGCCTTATGTGATCTGAGACCATCATATCTGCATGACTGACTCTCTATATGTCCCCCAATGAGCCTTGCACTCTTCTGAACAGAATCTTCTGGTGGTTCCTAGTCCCAGAGACATCCACTTAGCCTCAACCAGGGCCAGGGCTTTTTCAGCTCTGGCCCCGGCCTGGTGGAACTCTCTACCAACTGAGATCAGAGCCCTGCGGGACGTATTATAGTTCCACAGGCCCTGCAAAACAGAGTTGTTCTGCCAGGCCTTTAGTTGAGGTAGTGAGTGTCTAGTTACATCAGCCTCCCCACCTTATCCCATCCCCTTCATTCCATCTATCAATGGTGCTTTATTCCATCTTATTAACAATGCTTTCCGCCCATCCTTAAACTCTTGATCCATCTAGGCATACATATGGTATTCCCTAGGAGCTTGTAAGTCTGTTTCACCATCTTGTGGTTATTTTACTGGGATTTTAAATTGGATTATTGTTAATTGCTTTAAAACGCTTGATTTTGTTGAATCTTTATTGTGAACCACCCTGAGCCCGCTTGTAGGGGGGGGATATAAATATAATAAAATAAATACATAAATAAACCACCAGGTGGGACCTGCAGATCTCCTAGAATAAAAACTGATCTCCAGATAACAAAGATCTGAACCCCTGGAGAAAAAAATGACTGCTTTGGAGAGTGGACTATATTGGCATTGTATCCAACTGAGGCCTCTCCCTTCCCCAAACCCTAGCCCAAAATCTCCAGGAATTTCCCAACCTTGAGCTAGCAACTCTAGCCAATCTTGGCCCTAATGAGTCCTCCCTCAAAGGTTAAAACAGCCCAGAAAGGACCCTGCCCCCCCCCTGCCTTTTACTCACAAAAAGAAAGCCCAGAAAGCTGTGGAATCCTTGCAATGGACAGGGACAAAGACTTTTGACATAGCATAAGCCATCCCTTCCCCCCTTTTGAAATGTGTATGCGCAATATCAATATATTGACTTACTGCTAGTGGAGTGGCTCGGCCATGCAATCCTCCCCTCTGTGAACGTATGAGAATTGCCATATTGTCCCTGTTGATAAATACCCTCACTCTAAAGTTCGCCTGCGTAATGTATCCAGTTTGGACCGCGTGGCCAGCTTAGGCTCCACACGGTCAAGCGCAAACGTCGAGCTTCGCTCAAGGAAACAATGAACTAAGCAGATCCTAGCACGAACATATCAGAGGGCTAGGTTCCCGGCCGAGAGCCTATAGAACTCTCGGCTACTCTAAATAACCTATTGTTATGTGGGGGGGGTGTTCTGGGTGGTGGTTTCACAGGGAAAATAAGGCGGCCTGCAAGCCAGCTAAAGTTGTCTTGTTCCTCACTAAATAAAGTACATAAGCTTAAATCACTAGTCTGTACACGTACTTTTCACTGGCGATGAGGATGGGATCCATCTTCCCTTGAACAGAGACCACGAATCGAGCATTGCATCGAGTCTCCATGCCAAGATCGCCAAATGCCACTTCGCCTCACACTGCATCTTCGGTTGCCACTTGTCACGATTGCCCTGGCCGGGGTTTTCTTGTCTCAGGTTGGAATAGCAGATTGTTTAACAAGTTCCCTTGCTCGAAAGCCAGTCGAATCCGACTCTAGGGTTGCGGTGCTCATCTCCGTTTCAAAGCCGAAGAGCCAGCGCTGTCCGAAGACGTTTCCGTGGTCATGTGGCCGGCATGACTAAACACCAAGGCGCACGGAACGCTGTTACCTTCCCACCGAAGTGGTACCTATTTATCTACTTGCAATTTCTTGCTTTCGAACTGCTAGGTTGGCAGGAGCTGGAACTAGAGACAGGAGCTCACCCTGTCTTGCGGCACCCGGGTCTTGAACCGCTGAACTACTGACCTTCCACAGCCTGCAGTTCAGCGTCTTAACCACTTGAGCCACCGCAGCTCCTATCAGGTTGGAATAGCAGATTGTTTAACAAAGAGAATGTCCATGAAACAAGAATCCAGCATGGCATGGAATCCAGCATGGCATGAATGAAGAGCCACCGACCATCAGGGAGTTGTAGTTTAATAGGAATCAAGAAAGGTCCATGATCTGGAAATGGAGAGCAAGATGACCCTGCTAAGTGCCCGAAGCCCGAGGGTCAGGTCAGGCCTGGGGCTGGTCTTTTACTGACAATAGCAGGGCTGTAGACCGATGTTGTTTAGCCAGACAGGCGAGGGCATAGTGACCAGCTCCACCACAGTATAGACAGAGGTTCTAGGTGCGGCGTCTCCTTGGGAGTAAGGCGTGGCCGCACTGTTCCCAATTTCATCGGTTCCCCTTCAGGTCCTGGCAACCCGGGACTGGCTGCACTGGAACCAGGGGTTGAGCAGGGAGGAAGAGCAGAGGCGGAGCCACAATTTCTTGTTTGCCATCGGTGTTGTAGCCGGCTGTCAATGCACAAACATAAGGTGATGAGGGTTTGGAGGGTTTCAGGGTGGTCTACACGAGCTAGTTTGTCTAATACCGCGTCTGCCAATTCTTCTGTATACTGGTCCATGAAGGCAGCCTCATTCCAGTTTAAATCCTGAGCCAATAAGCGGAACTCAGTAGAGTAATGAGCAACAGACAGTTTTCCTTGTTTCAAGGCTCGGATGTTTCTGTTGGCAGTGGCTGCCTGCATTGGATTAGCATAGGCAGTTGATAACTGAGCGAGAAACCCTTGGAAGTTTGACAACAAGGGAGATGTTTCTACTAAAAAGAGAGTACCCCATTTGGTGGCTTGCCCCTTTAAGAGACTGATTATAAAACATACTTTCGTTTTATCATTGGGAAAGTCCCGAGCTCTGAGTTCAATATATAACTTGCACTGAGCTAAGAAAGCTGGAAACTCAGCCACATTCCCACCAAATTTCTCAGGTGGATTTACAAGGCAACGGGGTGGGGGTGCCACGGCAGCAAGAGCTTGTTGCTGAGCCTGAACAAAACTCACCACATGAGCAGTGTTCCCTCTAAGCTGAGTTAGTGTGAGCTAGCTCACAGTTTTTTAGCCTCTGGCTCACACATTTTTGTCTTAGCTCAGGAAGGAGGGCTCCAGAACATACTAATTTACACAGTAGCCAAATCACCTGCTCACAACTTTAATTCCAGTAGCTCACAAAGTAGAATTTTTGCTCAAAGGACTCCATAGTTTAGAGGGAACATTGCACATGAGTGAGTTGTTGCACTTGAGCAATTATGTCCATCAGCTGCACTTGGCTCCCTCCTGCCTCATCCATGTTGTGCTGGCAATCTGTCACTATTGCCCTGGCAGGGTGGGCTAGGCAAGGCACAGAGTATCCAAAAACACAGGCTGAGGTCAGAGCACCAGATAGGCAGAGAAACAAAAGCGTATTTCCAAAATATCAGGTCACTTGCACAGTCTAAGGTTTACCGGAGATTGGCAGTCCGAGTTGTAAAGCCAAAAGCCATTGTTCAGAGTCTGGTTACACATTCCAAGGTAAGGGAGCCAGAAGAACGATGTCACGCAGTCCGGAGTAAAAAAGCCGAGGGAGTCAAGCAGAAAGTCAGGAAACAAGATACAAGATACAAGGTCTGAGGTGCAGCGATTAAATCATGTGATCAGTTGCCAGCACAAGGTAGATAGTGAGGAGGGTTTCCTTAAAAGCCCGTTCCCTGTGTTCCTAAATGCTGGCTGATTACAGAGTCCTGGCTCCAGTTAATACTCTGGACTCAGAGGACACCTTCCACGCATGCGTGCTTCCCTGCGCCAGGTTCTCAAATCCCGTCTCCTTTGGTCTCGTAAACGAGCTACAGGTGGAGGGGAATCAGGGGGTGTGGAGCTTGTGCTCGGCTCTGCAGGAGCGGCTCCATGTGTGAACCCTTCTGGCAGTCGGTGTTCATCCTCTGTAAAACTTACAACCGAGACGTTGAGGACATAGTAAAATGGTGCCAGGCCTGCCAAGCGTCCCGACCGAAACTACCCAGGGCCCCGGAACGAGCCTGGGAATCCTCCCAACAACCCTGGTCCAGGTTGCTCTTGAACTTTGCGAGACCTTTCCAGGGCCAACTCTTCTTCATCCTGGTGGATGCCTACAGCAAGTGGCTGGAGGTAGTCCCCATGCCCTCCACCTCTTCTAAAGCAGTAATCCGTGCGATGTGGTGGATTTTCAGTGCTCAGGGCATCCTGGACACCCTGGTAATGGACAACAGGACTGCGTTCATGTCCAGATAATTCCAGGAGTTCACCCGGTACTACAGGATCTGCCATGTCTGGTCTGCCCCATTTCGCCCTGCAACCAACGGTCAAGCGAAGCGTATGGTAAGGACAATCAAAGATGCACTCCGCCGTTTGGACTCACAGGACTGTGACTATAAGTTGGCAGCCTTCCTTTTCAGCCAGCGAACTACGCCCCACACCACAACAGGGTGCAGCCCAGCGGAACTCCTCCTAGGTTGCCACCTCACGACCTGGCTGGACCATCTCCACCCAGACTGCGCTCTGGAGGAGGCACCGGTCACCGAAGTGCATGAAGTGGCCAGGGGGTTCTTTCCAGAGGATCCCGTGTATGCCAGGAATTATCCATGGGGTCCAGCCTGGATTCTAGCTTGAGTGGTGGGAGTCAAGGGCCCCAGATCATACAAGGTCTCAAGTTAGGACGGCCAAATCCTGCACCGTCATATTGACCAGCTGCGCCAATGGACACTGCCGCTGGACCCTGAGGACTTTGAAACTCTTGACATCCTGGAACCCACAACACCACCAAAAATGTCAACCTCACCAGCGACGCCTGCTGCGGAGCCCGTGCACTTCCCCGCAGGAGCACACGAGGATAACCTCCCTGCTGCATATGGAACGCCGGCACCGGGGCCCACGGCGCCAACCCCGGCCAGCACTCCACCGGGTGCATCGGCGGCAGAGCCAGCCCCGGTCCCGGAGCTGCACCACTCTAACCACACTAGGAAAGCACCAGCACACCTCAAGGACTTTATCTGTGGGTGTGTTGCGGACCAAGGGGGGAGGGGTGTAATGTATCCCGTTCGGACCATGTGGCCAGCTTGGGCTCCACGTGGTCAAGCGCAAACGTCGAGCTTTGCTCAAGGAAACAATGAACTAAGCAGATCCTAGCTTAGGTTTCTGGTCGAGAGCCTATGGAACTCTTGGCCACTGTAAATAACCTATTGTGATGTGGGGGGTGTTCTGGGTGGTGGTTTCATGGGGAATATAAGCTGGCCTACGAGCCGGCTAAAGTTGTCTTGTTCCTCACTAAATAAAGTACGTAAGCTGAAATAACTCGTCTGTCCACGTACTTTTCAACCTGCAAACTGGTTTTTTAAATAGATCCAGATGATTAACTGTTTGTCTGTAGCACTCAAAAAGAGCAAGAGTGCAGTAGCACCTTAAAGACTAACAAAATTTGTGGCAGAGGATGAGCTTTTGTGAGTCATTGCCAGAGTTCCTTCTAAGCTGAGTTAGTGTGAGCTAGTTCACAGTTTTTTAGCCTCCAGCTCACACATTTTTGTCTTAGCTCAGGAAGGATGGCTCCAGAGCAAACTGATTTATGCAGTAGCCAAATCGCTCGCTCACAGTTTTAATGCCAGTAGCTCACAAAGTAGAATTTTTGCTCACAAGACTCCACAGCTTAGAGGGAGCATTGGTCACTGCTCACTTCTTCAAAAACAGCTAGAACGTGAGTCCATCTGTCTTTATATCTATTTGAATTCTGTGGTTCCTAATGTGAGATTTATGTCCATTTATTCATTGTCAGAGGGACTGGCGGGTGGAAGGGCACTGCTGATACATGATGGCATAAATCACATTAGAGGATGAGCAGGAGCATGAACCCAAGAGGGTATAGCTTATGTTGCTGGGTCCACTGATGATGTTCCAGTCCACAAAGAGCAAGCAAAGCGCAGTCAACTGCTCGCTTATGTAGTCAATTGTTTTCAAACAGCTAGTACTTAATGTGAATATCTTTAGCAGGCTAAGAACAATGATGCAGGTTTAGTGACAGTTCCCACCAGAGTTACAAACCTCCCAGCATATAAAATTCTCCCCCAAAAGAAACATAGTTAAAGGGACAGCTGGATACCAAGGCCCTGCTACATCTCACAGAGATGTATCACTACCAGGAGTTCCCACCAGAGTTACAAACCTCCCAGCATATAAAATTCTCCCCCAAAAGAAACATAGTTAAAGGGACAGCTGGATACCAAGGCCCTGCTACATCTCACAGAGATGTATCACTACCAGGGATTCTTTCAAAATGAAAATAAAAAATCCCCTACCCCAGTGATGGCGAGACCGAGTGCCCAAACTGTGACCCAAAACCCTCTTATTTATCGCAAAGTGCCAACACAGCAATTTAACCTGAATACTGAGGTTTTACTTCAGAAAAAACAACTCATACATTAACTTAAGATGATCCAAACAAAGTAAGGAAAGCAATCCCAAATGCTTTCATTTACTTAAAATTATTTGGCAGAGAATTCGACACTTTAAT
>NW_015163668.1:16070-18243 GCF_001447785.1 Gekko japonicus | reverse complement strand
TATCTGGCTATGATAGCCCCCCTCTTCCCTTTTTGGGGAGGCACGTAACTCCAAAGGGGGGGGATGCGGGTTCCTGGTGTCAATCGTTGCAGAATGCCTGGCCTTTGTTGTGTCAAACATTGAATGCTGCTAAAGCAGCCTATAAGGCGCAGGCGGATAAGGGTCGGGTGGTGGGATTTGATTTAAAACCTGGGGACCTTGTTTATGTGTCTACAAAAAATATAAAGATGCTTCGCCCAAGTAAAAAACTGGGCTGGAAATTTATTGGACCTTTCAAAGTTCGTAAAATTCTTAACAATGTTGCTGTTGATGTTGAATTGCCTAAGAATTTGCGTGCCTTACACTCTGTTTTTCACATGAGCTTATTGAAAAAAGATCCTGGCTCCTCATCCTGGAGGCCTTCGGGTACCCCCCCTCCTCCTATTATTCTGGAAGGGGATGAACATTTTGAGATTGCTGATATCCTTGACTCTAAGGTGAAACGTGGTAAGCTCTGGTATCTGATTGAATGGGTGGACTTCGGACCCCAGCACCGCGAATGGGTGGAAGAAGGGGATATTCGGGCCCCTTATTTGCTTCGTGAGTTCCACAGGAAGTTCCCGACCAAACCGGGTACTCCTCCATCTCTCTCCAGTGGCCAGGGACACGTTGCAACCCTAGTTTTTCACCTGATGTCTAGGTCAAGAGAAGGGGGCAGTATGTCAGCAAGCTGCCATGGTGTTCTGTGTTGCTGGTACTTCGGTACAGTTGTTCCCCCCTCCCCCTCCTCCCCTGCCTGTGAGCTGTTATTGTACTCTGCTGTAATGCATAAGCCAAACAACTGGAGGTCGTTTTGTGGGAGTTCGCTTCATTGCCGGCTTGTTGCTTTTAGAGCCTGAGAACTGCATGATGTTCCAGTCCACAAAGAGCAAGCAAAGCGCAGTCAACTGCTCGCTTATGTAGTCAATTGTTTTCAAACAGCTAGTACTTAATGTGAATATCTTTAGCAGGCTAAGAACAATGATGCAGGTTTTGTGACAGTTCCCACCAGAGTTACAAACCTCCCAGCATATAAAATTCTCCCCCAAAAGAAACATAGTTAAAGGGACAGCTGGATACCAAGGCCCTGCTACATCTCACAGAGATGTATCACTACCAGGGATTCTTTCAAAATGAAAATAAAAAATCCCCTACCCCAGTGATGGCGAGACCGAGTGCCGAAACTGTGACCCAAAACCCTCTTATTTATTGCAAAGTGCCAACACAGCAATTTAACCTGAATACTGAGGTTTTACTTCAGAAAAAACAACTCATACATTAACTTAAGATGATCCAAACAAAGTAAGGAAAGCAATCCCAAATGCTTTCATTTACTTAAAATTATTTGGCAGAGAATTCGACACTTTAATAATGGTCTGGGCCTGGCTGGGGCGATGGCACATGTGCCCACAGGAAGGGCTCTGAGTGCCACCTCTGGCACCCATGCCATAGGTTCGCCACCACTACCCTACCCTATAAAAAACATTCCTTCTTTCCAGAAGGGGAAGGGGTGGGGCATTAGAGCATATCAAGGGAGCCATGCGAAGTCCGGTCTATGGCGGCGCGCTGAGCAGTCGCACCTCCCGGACCTCCCGGGGGTGAAGCTGCGCTCTGGCCGAAGGAGGGGGTGCACAGGTTCTTCATGCTATGAGACCAAATGGAACCAAGCGACGCTGACCGGGGCAAGCGCAGGAGGTCGAGCGAAAGAAACGGAGCTTAAATAAGGTCTGAGGACCAACTATGAACGTGAGTTCAATCTAAGCCTTTAAATAAAAGGAAAAGAAAGCTCCCCAAACCCCCCACAGAACAGAAAGTAAGACGAGCGGAGGAGGGACGCCTCCCAAACGCACGTACTTAAAAGCGAATTGGAGGGGGGGAGCGGAAGAAAAAGTGAATAAAACTGTTAAGAAAGACTTACCAAGGTGAGTTCGAGCATACAAGCACATATTCAGAGACTTTTAAAATATCGGTTAAAGTAAACAATCCACAAAGATGGCGGGGAAGAGGATGGAGAAAAAGAAACCTTTAAAAGCGAAAGGGACTGAGAGCCCAAGACCGGAAGCAACCAGCGAGCTAGCAAAGACATTGGCGGAATCCATGCGCCCCCAGCTGCACCAGATGAATAATCTCAAGCAGCAGCTGTCAACAATGAATC
>NW_015163668.1:12266-15669 GCF_001447785.1 Gekko japonicus | reverse complement strand
GGAAATTTTTGAGAGTCCAGATGGGAGAGCCAGAGGAGGAAGAAAAAGAAGGGATGGACAGTAAGTCCCGCGGCGAGCTGGACTCGGGGTCTTCCGGAGAGGACTCTCTATCAGAGAAAGGGGCAGCCGCCCCTAAAAGTCCTTATAAACTGCAGAAGAAACTGGGCAAGGGAAAATGAAGGCTAAAGGACTCGGAATTGTGCCTTTGAAAACGTTTTTTTTCTGATACTAGATGCTTAGGGGTCTTTCGGGTTAACAGTGATAGTTAAGATATGAAAAAGATAATACTATAGTTGAATCAGTTCATAATGGGATTAGCGTGATTGAGAGATAACGTGTGCCAAGCTAACTAGATGATCTCCTCTCTTGGGTTTTTAGATTGTAGTGGATATCTTTTCTTTATCCCTTAATGTAGTCCCCTTCCCTATTTATGTTGTAGTTTGTAGTCTTTATAAAAATGTAATTAAAAAATCCCCTCCGTGGGGTCAAAAAAAAAAGAAAAAAGGGAGCCACGCATAAAGGTCAAGAGTGAAGGCTGAGTGGCCTGAAAGAGTAATGAGTTCTCTTATGCATGTGTGTAGCTCAATATGGGTTTGGTTTCTGTTGAAGAAAATCTGAACGTGCAAGGAAGCAAATGCCCATGGCATGTGGGGGAGGGGGGAGAGAAAGAAAAAGGTAGTAATTGCTGCAAGCACTTGGGAAGAGCAATGTTCACTCCTGTGCCTTCGTATAGCAATGTATCTCTATCTCTATCAGACAAGTGTTATTTAAAAAAGATTCCACTTGAATTTGCCAATGCAAACAATTAAAAAAATCCCTTTTATTAAGGCAGGGGAAAGAGAATGCTGGGCAGTGTCCCACAGTCATGGTCCAGTCAGCAGAAAGTGAGTGGGAAGTGGAAGGGACCAACAAAAGTCCAGGAAACATTACACACTGAAAGAAACATGACTTAAGAACAGTTCTCAAAAAAAGATAAGAGTAAAAAGAGGTCCCAAAAGTACTGGAATGAAACTAGGGAAAATGCGAGGAGAAAACTAATGGCTGAAGAGAAAATGTGGAAACCTGGGGATAAACCAAAGCTGTTTGGTGATAAAATAAAGCCATGTGGAAAAGCCCAGAATGGTCCTTCACCTTCCAAAAATACAATTAATCATTTATTTATTTTATATACTAATTTTAATAAATGGGCATGAGCAGGGGTCGTTTCGTAGAAACAGAGCTAGGGGAACTCATTAGCATAACTCATTAGCATATGCCACACCCCTTGCAATCACCGGAAGTGTGTCATAAGGCCACACCCACCACTCAGTTAGTCTTAGTCTTAAAGGTTAGTCTTAAAGGTGCTATTTGTTAGTCTTAAAGGTGCTATTTGAACTCTTGGACTATTTTGCAGCAACAGACTAACACAGCTACCTCGGGGAATCTCCTGGATGGGGATGGGAGTCCTTGCGGAGGCCACGTGGTCGAGTGGCCTCGGCCAGGCAGAGGGGGAGGACGCCAACTTACCCTCCTGCTTCTTCCTCCTTCTGCAACAGAATGAGGCTGGAAGAAGGGGGTGGCTGGAAGAAGGGGCGGGGCTTCGTCATGTGCCCCGCCCCCCTGCACCTCACCCAGGGGAACTGTGTTCCCCCGCGATCCCCCCCCCCGAAATGACCTCTGGGCGTGAGAGCTTTTTGGTAAAGCAAGGGGCACTACGCTTCATACAAAAACATCTGGGGGAGTGAATTCAACAAAGTTTACCTTCTGCACACATACTAAAAATCCATCTGCACCAGCACAATGCCACCCCACAATTCAGAAAGTCTTATGCATTAGCAGATTCATTAATTGCAAACCCACAATGTTTTCTTCAAAATCCAGATGAATAGTGCACAAGACAATTACTTCCCAATCTTAACAAAGCTCAAAGGAACATTCATGGAACAGAATCAAATTAGTTCATGCAGGATTCCTCTTATTTATTTTCTTTCCCTACTAGGGTTGCCAGGTCTGGGTTGGAAAATACCTGGAGACTTTGGGGGGTGAATCCAGGAGAGGGCTGGGTTTGGGGAGGGGAGAGGCCGCAGCATGATACAATACCATAGAGTCCACCCACCCTTCAAAGCAGCCATTTTCTCCAGGGTAGCTGAGCTCTGTCAACAGGAGATCAGTTGTAAAAGTGGGAGATCCCCAGGCCCCACCTGGAGGCTAATACAAAAACTGAGGGTCACAGTGTTAGGAAGACATACATAAATATATATCACTGTGTACAATAAATATATGCTTACGGTAAAACAATTTTATGCTTTATTCTTTTTCTTTTTATACTTTTCAATATTATTGTCTAAATATTGGTATCAAATATTATCAAAAATATATTTCACCCAACCAATACATCAAGTGCAAGTTTACATTCAGACAGCACCTTGTCAGTAATACTATCACTAGTCCCACGGGACTCTAGTAATTTACCCATTTTGAATTAATCTTCAAGGACCATGATGTTCTTGAGCCCTATTCCCTACCCCCTAGTCCAGCGACCCTATTCCCTACCCCCATAAGAAGTGCCCTTGAATACTTGAAGGCACCTGCTGTTCTAAATCCACCATGAAAATGTTGGCATACTGTGGAGCCATGCAGGTGCCCCTTACTTGAGATTCATTGATAACATTTTCATTGTCCGTACCCATGGCAAAGAAGCTTCTGAGAAATTTCACCAGACTTTCAACAACTTCCACCCCCCTATATCAATCTAACTATGAATTACTCTATACAAGAAATAAACTTTCTGGACACCACAGCACAGATACACAAGGGACACACAAGTACTACATTATACAGAAAACTGACAGATCAACAAACCTATCTACATGCCTCCAGCTACCACCCCAACCATATCAAACCATCCATTGTCTATAGACAAGCCCTATGCTATAGTCGCACCTGCTCCAACCCCTCAGATAGAGATACTCACTTGAAGGATTTGCAGCAGGCATTTTTGCAACTACAATATCCTTCTGATATGGTAAGAAAGATGATTGGAAAGGCCAGAATGATACCCAGGGACAGCTTGCTACAAGACAGGCTTGCTACAAGGCAAGAAAAGTCCAAAGAAAATGACAACAGAACACCACTGGTGGTCATATACAGCTCACAACTCAAGCCAGTTCAACAACTCCTACAGCAGTCTGTCTGTCTTTGAATGGTAAGTGCATAAATATTATTTATATATCATTGTGCTAAATGCAGTTGTGGTTATAAGTTATGTTATGTGTTATAGATATTGGGATATATGGATTTTGTTCTGTTGCTTCTTCGGGAAAGCTGAGAAGAAATGGAATTAAATTTCTCCCTTTCTCACAATACAAGAACTCATGGGCACTCCATGAAATTGCTGAGCGGTCAGGTTAGAACAGATAAAAGG
>NW_015163668.1:0-11952 GCF_001447785.1 Gekko japonicus | reverse complement strand
GGGGTGTTTTGCGCATGCGTGAAGATCACCATTCTGTGGATGGCTGCCTATGCGCATGCTCAAACTGAGTTTGTTTGTTTTTTTAATCGCCGACGGCCGCTGCATGTGAACGGGCATACAGCGATGGGCTCTGCAGTCAGGAGGTAAGTTTGATTGCGTTTCAGCTGGCATAAACTGCACCGGTTCCAACCGGTACAGTTTATGCCAGCTGAAACGCCCTGTCTGAACGCAAGTGAGTTATCCACCAGAACTCCAAGATCTTGCTCCTTGTCAGTTACCGCAAGTTTGGACCCCATCAGCATATAATTATAGTTAGGAATTTTTTTTACTCCAATGTGCAATACTTTGCACTTACTCATGTTGAACTTCATGTGCCACATTGCTCAGCCTCAACAGATCCCTCTGGAGTGTCTCACAGTCCTCCCTGGTTCTCACCACCCAGAACAACTTACTGTCATCAGCAAACTTAGCCACTTCACTGCTTACTTCCAACTCCAAATAATTAATTAACAAATTTAAAAGCACCAGACCTAGTACTGAGCCCCGCAGTACCACACTGCTTACCACCTTCCTCTGTGAAAACTGGCCATTTATATTCATTCTCTTTTTCTTGTTAATAAACCAGTTTTTAACCCACAAGAATACTTGTCCTCTTCTCCCATGACTGCTGAGTTTACTTAGGAGCCCTTGATGAGAAACTTTATCCAAAGCTTTCCGGAGGTCTAGGTAAATAACATCTACTGAGCCACCCTTGTCCACATGTTTGTTCACCCTCTCAAAGAACTCTAAAAGGTTAATGAGACAAGATCTTCCCTTACAGAATCCATGATGATTCTTCCTTAATAGCTTTTGTTCTATCTTAATAACAGATTCCACCAACTTACCCAGTATCGATGCTTGACTGACCAGCCTGTAATTTCCTAAATCTCCTCTGGAACCTTTTTTTAAAGATGGGAGTTACATTAGCTATCTTCCAGTTCTTGGGAATGAAGGCAGATTTTAGCAATATACTACGTATTTTTGTCTGGAGATCCACAAGTGCACATTTGAGTTATTTCAGAACTCTTGGATGTACCCCATCTGAGCATGGTGATTTGTCAGTTTTTAATTTGTCCATCAATCATAGGACCACCTCTCTTGTCACCTCAATCCGACTCAGGTCTTTCGACATTCCTCCTGAAATTGGCAGTTCTGGAGTGGGCAAGCACCTCCTATCTGAAGACAGAGGCAAAAATGCAATCAGCCTTTCTACCATTTCCCTACCATCCTTTAGTAATCTTTCCACCTCTTGGTCATCCAAGGGCCTCACTGCCTCCCTGTCTGGTTTTCTGCTTCTAATGTATTTGAATAATTTTTTATTGTTGGTCTTTATGTTTTTTGCCTGGTCAATCACCGACTTGCATTTTATTTGCCAAAGCCTGTTCTCCTTTTCATTTACCTCACTCGGACTAGCCTTCCATTGCTTAAAGGAATCCTTTTTTACTTTTTACTGCTTCTACTACGTTGTTCATTAACCATGCAGGCTTTTTTTCATACTTATTCATTCCTTTCCTAACCTGTGGTATACATCTATCTGAGCTTCCAGTATTGTAGTTTTAAATAATCTCCAAGCTTTCCAAAGGAATTTGACCCTCCTTACCTTTTCTTTCAGTTTCTTCTTCAAAAGCCCCCTCTCATTTGAGAGAAGTTACCCCTTCTAAAGTTAAATGTGGTTGCGTTGGTCTTTTTGGCCAATTCCCGATTTACATAAATGCTAAACATAGGCCCCTGCCACATGGCAGGGAAAACACGAGGCGAAGCACGGCTAAAGAGAGCCGCATCAAAAAAGATACGCGCGGGCGGGATCCCGTGCATCGCGCGCCGTTGCTCCCCGGCACAATCACATGCCGGGGAGGACGAGTCAAGGGCAAGGGGGAGGCCGCCGAACTGCGCATGCTCAAGCATGCACAGTTCGGCTGGAGGCCGGGATGTGCCGCCGCGAGGACGGGCAGCCGATCCCACGGCCGGTTTGAGCCACTCTACTTCGCAAGAACCACCCAGGTAGGTGGTTCTTTTTAGTGCGGGTTTTCGCGCGGAAGAGACAGATCGGGGACGGACAGGCAATGATTCCCAGATGTTGCCGTGGGATCGCGTCCGTTTGATCCGCCCCCGTTCTGTCTCGCTCCCGGACCAAAACCCCTCATATGAACAGGGCCTTAATAGCATTATGGTCACTGTCCCCAACTGTTGCTATCATGTTTACATCTCTCACCAGGTCTTGAGCATTACTTAGGACCAAGTCCAGATCGCCTCCCCACTGGTACGTCCTGTGGCCATCTGCTCCATGGCAGAGTCATTGAGAGTATCTAGAACCCCAATGTCTTTCTCCTGACTTGAACACAAATGGACCCAATCAGTGTGTGGGTAGTTAAAATCACCTATCATAACACAGTTAGAAACAATATCTGCAATACAGCACAGAACAGATAATTATACTGGAATTCATAAAAAGCCTTGCCAAAATGGGCTTGAAGGTGGAAATCACAGGACAGAACTTGAAGTGGACCAAAAGGTAGTAGAAATAACTGATGGAAGAATAAGGGAAACTATTCAAATCAGAACCAGGAGCTTGACATTGATAAGGAAAATGACAGGAAAACATTACTCAGACTTACTGATTTCTCCTCCAGAGAGTTTTTTCTTTTGTTTAATGCCTAGATAAGAGGCAGATACAATGGTCCATGCAAGGGAAGACTATTAAAATCAGTCATGGACAATCCATTAACATTCCTTTGTCATTTAAAAAGTGCATTAATAATATTATTTTGTAAAACAAGCTGTAGCTTCTGTGTTCCTGAATCAGTAGGTTATCTCAATAAAGTACTGTTAGAATATTAACAATCTTTTATGGAGGAATGCTATCAGAATTCTTGTGCAGAACAACAGTAATGCCATGACTGGCATGCAATGAAAAAATGAAAACCCTGTTTTTGTTTTCCTGATCAAGACAAGCACACAAGAAAGCCAAACTTATTCTACCAAGAACATAGTTAAGCATCTATTTAATATCCTTCTATGGTTCATGGTATATCCTCTGTTGTGAAAGTTTCTCCTTTCCTATCATTTCTGATTGACAAGTGTTCTTCATGTCTAGAACAATAATTCAATACCACCTACCTCAATGTCCCATGAAGTTCAGAGCTTCTCTTTGATATTTAAGCACTATTATCTCCAACCCCCTGCCAGGAAAGGTGTGCAATTTCAAGTTTCATGTCTGCTCCTTGGTTAAATCTGTTACCTTGTACATTTCTGTGGGAAATTAGTTTACCACTTATGCCTTTGAAATTTAAATAGTCTGGGCACTCAAAGAGAAAAGATTTGGGATTAGTTAGAAATATTGTCCATCAACTAGGCTTTTGTTGCCATTGAAAGGGGAGAGCAGAAGGCAAAGAGTGACTCATGTCTTTGATTTATCTTTGACAAGGCTGGAATCCTGTGTTCTTGGAACTGAGGCAGAAACGAGCTCTTCTTTTGTCAGGAGAAAACTGAATATTATTAATGGAACAGTAACTTTAGCAAATGCCATTAGTAAGTCAGTGTTTAGTTTTGATAAACAGCTATGTTTCATTCTGTGTTTTTTCTGAGAAACAGAGAATATATTTTAAAATTTCTCCTGATGACTCTGCCTTGGGTGGGGTATAACTGAACACTATGACTTCTAAGGTTCTTTGCTAAAGTCTAGATTCATGTAGAATACTTTTTATATAAAGTGTCACAAGGAAAATGTGATTACAACAATATTATGACAATTACTTTCTTCAAATAATGTAAACCACTTTTGGATTAAAAAGTAATTGTTAGGACTTTATGGTCTTTATCTGAAGCACCTCTATTTGTTTTGGATTATTTTGGACTGTTTTCGTGAACTGAGTGGTTTACATTATTTGAAGAAAGTAATTGTCATAATATTGTTGTAATCACATTTTCCTTGTGACACTTTATATAAAAAGTATTCTACAAATATTTTTGACATTTCTGTACACAGTTATTTTCGGTTTTTGGCAATTCTGTACTGTGTATTTTCCCTGTTTGGTTTTTTGAACAATATAGATTCATAGCATTCAGGAATGGTCTGGGAGAAACTGGATGATCTTGGGGATCTGGCCTTGAGACCTGAGGAAAAATTTATGTTTCACATCCAGTCAGTTATCCAAATAAAAATGGTGGAAACATGCAGCATAGCTTCTTTTGTGCTCTAAACACTGTAGATCAACCTTCTAAAGAGATCCACCGGGCTACTTCATGAAGGTCATTTCATAAACAAAAAATATTTCCATTATGCCTGGGAGCTGACGTGCCCCCTAACACTTTGCTTTATAAGGCCTTCTGCTGGCCTCAGAATGTATAGAGAGGGGAGGGGAGGTTATATCACCATTGTCCTCCTCCGCCTCTGTCTGGGTTCCTTCCATGCAGACTAGGGTTACCAGTCCCCCAGTGGGACTAGGTGATCCCCAATTTCGGGGAGCCCAATCCACCGTGGCCCAGCTGGCTGGTGGGGGAAGCCCCACCACCGAGAAGCCCCCTCTGGCGCAATGACATCACCCGGGAGTGATGTCACTGTATTTCCAACATTGGGGGTGACACTCTAGGTTTTGGGCAAAACGCTATACATTCAGTGGCCAGCAGAAGGCCTTATAAAGCAAGGTACTAGGGTAATATTACATGTAGTATGTAATCTATGGCACTGGTCATCAACTCATAGGTCAGTACCCTTAGTTGGATTGATCTTAACAGGGTGGTTCATAAACCCCTAAACAACCGTTTGTTTGTTTTTTGCTGCTACTGCTTTTGGAAAGTCCATGCTATTAGTGCATGTGCATAAGGACCTAGGGTGCCATGCCTCCTGCCTAGTGAAGCGAAGTCGCACAGTGGTAGAGAGGATCCTTTCATGGCCTGGGAAGGACAGGGACCTCAGAGGGGCACAATGCCCTAGAATCCACCCTCCAAAGCATCCATCTCTACTGATCTCTGTAGCTTGGAGATGAGCTGTAATTCCAGGGGATCCTTAGGTCCCACTTGGAGGCTGGCATCCCTAATTTTAGAACAATTGACGTTTCTGAACAGTTTTCAAGGGAAGCTCCACAAAGAGTGCCTTAGAGTAATCGCACTGGATGTGATCAACGCATAGATTACCATAGTCTGATCATGCTTTACAATAAAAAGCCATTGCTGGTGTATCAGATGAAGCTGATAAAAGATGCTATGTGCTATTGAGGAGACCTGAGAAGAGGAAACCTGAGCCTAAGGATTGAGTATATCCCTAAGCTACAAACTTATTCCTTCGGGGGGAGTGCAACCCCTTCCAGAACAGGCTGACCCCTCAGTCCTTGAATACTTTCTCATTGGCCTCAGTTTTGTCTGGACTTAGCTCAGTTATTGGTCCTCATCCATCCTGTTATCTTCTCCATACAAACACTATCCCTGTGGTTGTACATTGCCAAATTCCTAAAAATAAAAAAAAACCATTGAAAGTATTCCTATCCCTTTGCACCCGATGGTAAATCTTGTGTCCAGCTGCAACTGAAAAGGCTAAAATCAGTAGTCTTTCAATAAAGAGCATCCTCACTGCTCCTTTTTATTGGCATTTATATTTTATTTTATTTAAAACAAAAGATGACTGCAGTGAACAAACAGGTTCATATAAGAGGACATATATTGGTCCTTAAGTTATATTGTTCTCAGGCTGTACAGGGCTTTAGAGGTCAATATCAGCACCTTGAACTGAGGCTGGAAGCAAACTGGAAGCTAGTATAGATGGAACAAGCCTGGAGTAATATGGTAGCTTATGGACAGTCATCAACGGCAGCCCCAATAGAGCGCACTACAGTAATCTAATCTACATATAAGCAGGGTATGCACCACAGTGGCAAGATCTTTCCTGGCCAAGAAGGGCCACAGCTGGGTTACCGGTCAAAGCTGGTGAAAGGCACCCCTGGCCACCGCTGCCACTGGTTTATCCAACAGGAGGTCTGGATCCCGGAGCACCCATTTACTGGGTCAGACTTTTTCCTAAACAGTTGCACCTCTGTTTTCTTGGGATTATGTTTCCGCTTGTTAGCTTTCATCCATTCCAAAACAGCCTCCAGGCACGTGTTCACAGTTTCAACAGCCTCCATGGGATCTGCTGGCTGTGTAAGATAGACCAGCAACATAAACAGAACATGGAAGATACCCACTGCTACAAGCCTACAACAACACCTTTGACCCAATTAGGTTTCTCTGATGGCATACAATGACATTAATCATTGAGTGAAACTGTGCTTTTTCCAAAGCCTATCATGCTGTAATGGATGTCGTGTTGCCAACTCTAGGTTGGAAAATTCTCAGGAATTTGGGGGTGGAGCCTGGGAAGGGGAGGTACCTCAGGGGGATACAGTGCCATACAGTCCACCCTCCAAGATAGCCATTTTCTCAAGGGTAATTGACCTTTGTAGTCTGAAGATAAGTTGTGATTATGGGAGATTATGGGAGATCTCCAGGCCTTACCTGGAGTTTGGCAACACTAAGAGAAAGACTGCTTGTTTTGGAAGAGGATCAAGAAATTTTCCTCTAATTCAGCATTGTCTTTTGTTTTTTAAATACTAGGGTAATACTTTTAAGCAATTCTTGCTGTTGCCTGGGAATTGCAGCTGTCAGCCCAATTCACATATTTAATTTATTCCTGCCAACTTCTATCCAAGGAAGGTGAGGACTCCTCACTTGAAGAAAACAAATTCACATGTGAATTACAGAACTGGGGCCTCCTTTTTAAAAATAAACCTATGTTAACAGTAAGGCTTTATAGTTACAGCAACTTTACCAAAGCTCTTTTTGGTACTTTGTCAAATACATGTCGTAGCAGCATCCGGTCTTATCATACAGCACATACAGTAAGCTTATTACAAGCCCACAAGAAGTTTGGGAAAAAATATTAAGCTTAATCACATTTGAATCTTTAAGTCTGCACCAGTGCTCCTTGTGGCTTAAAGACCATAAGCTCTAAATACCACAGTGGCGGCTGCTTCATATTTGAAATGAAAAAGTTAAGAAAGAGAATTGCTGCTTGAACATCAAGCAGAAAGCCAGGGCCACAGTGCTATTGTTAAGAAACCAAGGAATATGTTAACCTTCAGTTTCCTCTGTTCCATGTTCTTGCACATAGTGCCTAGAATGATAGGGTTTTCAACAGGATAAAGATTACATGGACTAGAAAAGTACAAAATTCTTTTTGGGGGGGAAAAACTAAATGTTGACCTATTAGGAGCACCTGATGCATTGCACTTTGTGAATTCAGTGGATAAGAAGCATTGTCACTTTGGCTCAAATGTCATGCTTGAAACTGAAGCTAAGGAAACCACTTCTGAAGTTTCTTTATAATAAGAGCATTTTAGCTTCTCCTGTTAAAAGAAAGGCTTCTCTTAATAAAATACTGGAGTAGTAACCCCAAACCCTTTGGAATCATTATTCATCAAATTTAGTGAAGCCTTAGTGTTCTGAATCATTACTGTAGCACACAGTTAAATAGATTGTGCCAGGATACCATTTTTCTAGTGGAAAAGATAGAACCAACTTCCCAGAAAGGACATCAAGTATCAGCTTTTATGGATCATCAATTGTACATTCCCAAGACACACTAATTGGGTTTTCCCTATGCAATTAGAAGTATCCAAACCTTCCAGATGCGTTCCTTTGATTCTTCACTGCGAAGAACTGAGAGCAGGAACCTTTTAAAATCACTGCACAGAGACAGCTGGAAATGGCCCTAATATGTTCATAATAACGCAACGCATGCCATGCTGGATCAGACCAGTGATCCATCTTGTCAAGCATCCTGTTTCACACAGTGACCAAACACGTTCTCCTGAAGGCCTAACAAAATCGGGCGCAGAGGCCAAGTCTTTCCCCTGATGCTGCCTTCCTAGCACTGATAGTTAGAGGCTTACTGCCTCTAGAGGTGCACATTCCCTTCAGACATGATGGATTGTAGGAGGCTTACTGCCTTTAGAGGTGTACATTCCCTTCAGACATGATGGATTGTAGACTCTGTCCAACCCTTCTCAAAGCTAGCTATCCCTGTGACCATCACTATGTCCACGAGCAGTGGATGGTTAATTTCTTGTTGAGTAAAGGAGTACTGAGAGCCAATTTGGTGTAGTGGTTAAGAGCACAGACTCTAATCTGGGAGAACTGGGTTTGATTCCCCACGCCTCCACATTCAGCTGCTGGTGTGATCTTGGGTCATTCACAAGTTATTCTGTTCTCTCAAGACCAGTTCTCAAAGTGCTCTCTCAGCCCCACCTACCTCACACAGGGTGTCTGTTGTGGGGAGGAGAAGGGAAAAGATTGTAAACCAATATGAGACTCCTTTGGGTAGTGAAGGGTTGGATATAAAGCCAATCTCTCTCTCTCTCTCCCCTTTTGTCTGACCTTACTGGAGCCATATTTTGTACCTCAATCTAATACATTTCCCCAGCAATGTTACAACACCTAACACTGATGAGGAAAACTGTCCATACCAAACACCCAAATGGTCATGATTCATGGCTGAGAAACACATAACATGGTAGCCACTTCCAGCTTTTTCCACATAGTATTTCTTACATTTGCACAAACTCTGAAGCATGAGACATGACAGTTCTGAGAGGAAGGCCATGAGGATTAATTTTCTGAAGGAAGCAAGGCTGTTGAACACAGTGAAGAACAGGTAATCACAGAAGGGGAAACTATTACATAAAGAATTATACTTAGGCTTATTTCATATATTCATTAAAAATAGCTGCGAGATGTAAAATGAGAACACTGAAGTCCTTATTTCTACTCCAATAAATGTTACTGAGTTATATAGCAACACAACTGTTCCATTGAGCAAATAAACAAAGGGAATGATCCATTTTTAGAATCATTCAGATGAAACATTAACATTAAAAATGCTCAGCATATGCATGGGTACACATTGTGAAAGCACCAATGTTATGGTGTAAAGCTAAATTAAAGTGTTTCAATGATACAAGGCAGCTAAATTTCTGAAAACTAAAAGATAAATGTTGCTGTACAAATACACAGAAGCTATAGTGCCCATAATTAACTAATGTAAGATGCTTTACTTAAACATACAGATTCATTATAATGTGCTGTGGTTAAAGCCAACATTATATGTTCAGCAGAGTAAGCACTGAGGCTCTGATTTTACACTAGAAATAAAAGCATTTCAATAATACACATTTTAGGATTTTTTTTTACTCCTTTAAAAATAAAAATTCTATTTTCTTGTCTGAATTCAAAAAATGATTGACTAGTGCACGGATATCAAGTAATAAATAAAACACTCCCAGTGCCTGAAAGACTCCTGAATAAAGAGAAAATTATTTTTGGATTTTCTTCCTGATCAGATATGAAATATTCTGAAACGCCACCACTATAATTTGATAAAAAGCTTGATATCTCCAAATGAAAATAGGACTCAGCACTTTCATTTTTTTTCTGTCTCTAAAGGAACCTAGGTAAACTGATTTTCAAAAAATGAAAATCTCAGGCATAAAGGTGGAAGTAATGAAGCAAGTTTAAATATGCGCCTGACCTTTGAAATGAACTGCAATCCATGTTGTTTGGCCAGGATCTGGCTGTGTAGCTGTCTCCACTGATTTCTACAGCTTAAAAGATACGGGTGTTGGAGCTGCCCTGCTCTCTGGTGGATGTTGACAGGCATCGCCACAAATACACAAGCACCAGAAGAAACTGCCATATGTTCAGTGCTCTGAAATACAAAACAAAGAATCCATTAGGATTTTTTTTAAGTAGGCACTGACTTATGCATGTGGTTTTGTTTTTTATCTTTTTAAAAAAGGGTCCTATCAGGATCTTTCCCTTTCCTCTCTTTAAAGCGTGCGCACACACATACACACACACCCAAATGGTTTATAAGAATAAATGTCAACTTCCTGAGGTTATACATTACTTGTTGATGGCACATTCTGGCACCGAAAAGAAACAATAAATAATAAAGTAGTTAAGCACTATAGTACGCTGGGTTAAATCTTTCACACCTCCATTTAACTATATTGTTAAGTGTTTCGTTTCTCCATTATCAACCTTTTACAGGCAGTTTATTAATGGATAAAGTAACAACAAAGTTAAATGCATCACCAATGCATGGAAGACAGCTCATTTCCTAAAATGATGTGCAATCCATCAAAGATTTTGTCTCACCAGGATTTATTGTGCAGAAGGTAAAGGAAGAAGTCTCCATTCCACTTCGGCAATTTTCTGTATTTACATTGTAGAAGAAGCAAATAACTCATCCACTGTGTACCCTTAATATAGGGTTGCCAGCTCTGGGTTGGAAAATACCTGGAGACTTTGAGGGTGGATCCAGGAGAGGGCGGGGTTTGGGGAGGGGAGGGACATCAACATGGTACAATGCCATAGAGCCCACCCTCCAAAGCAGCCATTTTCTCCAGGGAATCTCTGTCAGCTGGAGATCAGTTGTAAAAGTGGGAGATCTCCAGGCCCCATCTGGAGGCTGGCAACCCTACCTTAATATGCCCTGGGTCCCACCTTTGGTAAAGCCTAGGACACCACAACCCCACCACATCAGGAGAATGTCTTGGCCTTTTTTATTGGCTCTCCAAGACTGTTGTATGAAACACCGTGCTGGACTAGACAGACTATAGGAATGATCCAGCAGGGCTTTTATGTTCACTTGACTGGCCACCCACAGACCAGGTAGGGATATCTACGCATTCCATTTCATTAATTCCAGAGGGGTAGTCTGTTGCAGCAAAAAAATTAACAGGAGTCTAGTATCACTTTGCAGACTAACAATTTTATTTCAGCATAAGATTTAATGGACTAGAAAAACCGCAACAAAGGGGCCACAGTATTGCTTGCATTTATTGGCCCCTTGATCCCTAGATTTTTTCCATATCTTCTACATAAAGGGCCGGTTTGCTAAAAGCCCTGGAACTGTGTCCATAAAAAATGTAAAAATAAAAAGCCATTTTTTCTGTCTAGCTGCAGAGCCTCTAGATATATCTTCAGAAAAAACAAAAAACAGGTTTCTTAGAATTCCAGATAGTCTATTGCAGCAAAAAAAATAGGGAAGCAGTAGCACATTCAAGACTAACATTTTATTTTGGCAGACGCTTTCTGTGGACTGCAGCCCCCTTCTTCAGATGCAATCAATGGCTTCAAGAGCTAGGGTTGCCAACCTCCAGGTACCTCTGGGAATTACAGCTGATCTCCAAACAACAGAGACCAGTTTCCTGGGAGAAAATGGCTGCTCTGGAGGCTGAACTCTATGGATCTCCCCTCCCCAAATCCTGCCCTCCTTAGGCTCCTCCCACCAAGTCACCAGGAATTTCCCAGCACAAAACTGGCAACCCTAGGGGCACAGGCTGTTTTTGAGAGCATTTAAGAGCAGGAGGAAGGAAGAGAGGGACATGGGGGGGGGGTATGGGTTGCCAGCTCTGGGTAGGGAGATTCCTGGCAATCTGTGAGCGAAGCCTGGGGAGGGCAGCGTTTGGGGAGCTCAGTAGGGGACTGATACCACAGAGTCTACTCTCTGAAGCTGTCCTTTTCTCCAGAGGAACTAGATTTGTATTATAGCAAATAAAAAACTTCATGCTAAATAAAAATGTATCATGTAGTATAATGTAATCTGAGGTTTCTAAAAGGTCTTTTATGGGTATTTTTGCATTTATTTTGGCGTTTTGTGTGTGTTTGTGTGTGCGCGCGCCTCTGTCTGGAAGTCATGGAAACCTCTGGCGACTCCTACTGAGGCATGGAAGACATTCGGAGAAGTGGCTTGATAGCCTGCCTCTACCTCCCGACCCTGGTATTCTTTGGAGGTTTCCCATCCAAATACTTGCCAGGATCGGCCCTGCTTAGCTTCCGAGATCGGCCCTGCTTAGCTTCGGAAATCGGACAAAAAATGTT